>NW_027495843.1:0-177269 GCF_021521415.1 Bidens hawaiensis
GTTTTTATTGGCCATCGGTTGTAAAAGATGCGGTGGAATTTGTTAAGACGTATGATGCTTGTCAACGCACCGGAAATATTTCATCGAAAAACGAGATGCCTCAAAACCCCATACAAACTCTTGAAATTTTTGATGTTTGGGGTATCGATTTTATGGGACCGTTTCCCGTTTCCGGTGGTCACAAGTATATTTTGGTGGCAATAGATCATGTTTCAAAGTGGGTTGAAGCCCAAGCGTTAGCCACAAATGATGCTAGAGTTGTAGTGAAATTTTTAAAAAAGTTGTTTACTCGGTTCAGAACTCCACGGGCAATTATTAGTGATCTAGGTACTCATTTTTGTAATTCCTTCATGGAGAAAGTATTAGCTCGTTATGGAGTTACTCATCGCACCTCTACCGCTTACCATCCTCAAATGAATGGTCAAGTCGAGAATGCTAATAGAGGGGTGAAGAGAATTTTGGAGAAGACGGTTGGGATAAGTCGAAAAGATTGGTCAGAGAAGTTGGATGACGCGCTATGGGCATTCAGAACCGTGTACAAGACACCGTTGGGTACTACACCGTTTATGTTAATTTACGGTAAAGCATGTCATCTTCCCGTTGAGTTGGAGCATCGAGCGTTTTGGGCATTGAAGACGGTAAATGTTGATCTTACTGAGGCCGCAAGAAAGAGGTATTTTCAAATTCATGAGTTAGAAGAGCTTCGTGATGCGGCATATTCTCGATCGTTGGATATCAAGGAAAAGACGAAAGTTTTGAACGATCTCCGTTTAAAGGGAGGTAAAGACTTCAAGAAAGGTGATAAAGTGTTGTTATATAATTCTCGTTTGAAGTTATTTGCAGGTAAGCTGAGATCCAAGTGGACGGGACCGTATTTGGTGAAAGAAGTATTCCCGTATGGAGCGGTGGAATTAGAGAATCCGGACAATGGAACTTCGTGGAAAGTGAATGGTCATCGTCTAAAGCATTATCTTGGAGGGCCGGAGGAGTCAATCGACGATCCATCGAACTAGATCATTGAAACGGGTTCTTGAGTGAAAACTCAAGCGTAGAGTTTGTATAATTTCTTTAGTTTATTTTCGGTTCTTTGAGTCACTAACTTTCGTTTTTTTAGTTTTGTTGCATCGTCGAGTCATTGCAATAAATCATCGCCAACAAAACGAGAGGTTTTAAGAGGATTCGAAAGACGCCAGGTAAGTTTTGCACGTAAAAGTAACATAAAATGGGCATAAGAATGAGTGGGTAATTTTCTAAAAATTTTTCTAAGGCAAAATAGCCCTTAAAATCGTCAAAACTTTCGGTCAAGAGAGCCTGTCGCGCGCGCGACGGGGGTAATTTTTTGGCTTGGCGTGACGTGGAGCAACAACAAAAAAAATAAATCTACAGCGACGCCTAGGCGTCGCGCGCCCGGAAACAGCCAAGGGGGCCGTGCGGCGCGGCGCCCCCAACCATACAAATCCGATTTTTTTTTAACACCATATTATGCTAAATCTTCATCTTTTTTAAAAACCCCTCTTTCCCCTCCAAGAACCCTAGCCGATTTCTTCTTCTACTTCACCATTATCTTCAATTTTTTCACCATTATCCACCAAATTAAACCTCTTAATCACTTACATATCACCCTAACACCATAACCCACCATTAATTTAACCAATACTTACTAAATCCCTCACTTGCACACACTTTATTTCTTCAATTTTTGCAAGTTCATCTGGATTTATACTACACTAAGGTTGATTTCTTGTAATTTTTGTAATCTTTGTACATTATAATGTTAGTTTTAGCTTAGATTTTACAAACTTTGTTGTCGGGTTTTGTTTAAGTAAGTTGTTTAGGTTAGTTTTTGGGTGCGGGTTGGTATGGGCTGGCAGTTTCGTTGAGTTTTTGGTTGGGTTGGAATATGGTGAAACTTTAATTTTGGTTGCGGTCGGGTTGTCGGTTTGGGATTACAACGAGTTTATCTAGCATTGGAATTTGGTTTAAGATGTTGAACTTTGTTGTTTTAGTAGTTAAAAACGAGCCGGAAAACAAGTTTTAAGCAATATATATTTTACTAAAAGTGTGGTTTTTCGCTCGTTTTCGACTCAATTTTTCGGGTTGTTGGCACTTGGGTTTAATTGGGACAATTAAAGTGCCGGGAGGAGGTGATGTTTGTTGAGTCGGTATGAATGTTTTCGGATTTATAAGTTAGTAAAAGTCCTAAAAATATTGGTTATCCGTTAGCTTTTAATTAAATAATTAAACCACTCACACTTAAAATGAGTCGGTTTAAAATGTTTTGTAAAAAAAAACTCCGAAAATAAAAAATTAATTTGTTTTCAGTTTATATTTAAAAAAATAAAATTTAAAAACTCCGAAAATTAAAAAATAATTTGTTTTTATTTTTTTTAGTTTATTTACTTACTCCCATGTTTGTTTGCTTATTTAAATGTGTTTAAATGACAAAAGAAGCGGGGAAACGAAAACGAGGCCCGGCTGCACGACCGAGAGGCGAGCCGGAACCGGTTATTCCAGTGGGGCCGATGACTCGGGTGATTGAGTATCAACCCGGACCGATTGTATTTAGAAGAGCTCCAACCCTTAAGAAAAGTGCATTACTTAAGTTTGACGTAGATTCGCAAGAATATAATCAATTATGTAAGATAATAAATTCGGATCTTCTCAAGTTCAAGACGATTAATTGGGATTTGTTGGATTCGGTTGGTCAAAGGAGGTTTATTGAAAAGTTATTGGCCCGAAATTTAGGGAAATGTTAGATTTAAATGAACCGCAGTACCACGAGCTGACACTAGAGTTTCTGAGCACGTTTAAATACAAAGATGGTAATTTTGCTCAGTCAAATGCGGTGTCGTTTTCTTTGGGAAGGCAGTTGTACAATATGACTATTGCACAGTTTGTGGTAGCAACCGGTTTTTATACGGATGAGGAGGTGAGAGAGCTGGGGTTTGTGACGGGTATTCGCGGTGCGTTTTTGAATAAGCACGATGTGAGTTTCGGTCAGGACGAGTTGGCTACTTTTTGGAACAAAATTTCTATTTATTCGTTTTCGGGATCGAATGTGGCTTCGGATATTCGGGATCCCGTGATTCGGTTTATTCACCGGGTTTTGGTTAATACTTTGATTGGTTACGGTTCGGGCGATAATAAAGTAAACTAGTTGGATATTTTTTGTTTGCTGGCGATGGTTGATCAGGTTCCGATAAATTACGCGAGTCTCTTGGTGTGGTCGTTTCATCGGAAGAGACGTGGGGGAACAAAAAATAGGTCAAAGTTGGATATGGGCCCACACGTTACACGTATTGCAAGAAATTTGGGTGTGTTTGATAGGGTTAAACCGGAGATTATGAGAGTGGGACCCGGTAGAGAGTTTTTGGAGGTTAAAGATTTGAGAAATTGATGGTGCATGTTTTGTAACAGATGATCTTTAGTGTTTGATAGAATTGAGAGCAACGGTCAAGGGGGAGTCTGTTGGTGCATGTTGTGACCGTCGCTATGCAATTCTGACCAGCAGAGACGAAGTGGTGAAGTTAGAAAAACTTCACCATAGGCGAAGTTAGAACAACTTCGCCATTGGCGAAGTTAGGACAACTTTGTCTACAAGCCCAATCCCCAGCCCGCGAAGTTGGTTATCTATATATATGTGTGTCATGTTTAGGGTTTTTGGTGTTTTTGGAGAAAAAGTGAGAGTATTTTGTGTTTAGTTAAATTGTTTAAAGAGAAGAAGAGAGGGCGAGTCTAGTGGGCAGACCCGAGGTAAAGCTCACCTCGGGTCGGCCGTGTTTTTGTTTTTGTTCGGTATGTAACGTGGTATGGTTATATTATAAAGGATATGCAGATTCGTTTAACCCATTCGCGTGTTTGTTTGTGTGTAATCGTGTTCTTCGTCTATAACATCGTAAACGAGTCTAGGAGGATTTCGCATTCCTAGAAATCGTGCGGATCTCGTATCGATCAGCGACGCCCCGCGGGGGGGACTTACAAGTGGTATCAGAGCCTTAGGCTCTTATGCTATGGTTCGAGATATGCGTTTTGGTGTTTTTGGCACGTTTCAGATCGATTTTTGGTCAGAACAGCCGTCAACGGCGAAGTTGTCGCTAAAATTTTAGGGTTTTGGCAAAGTTGACTTTTTGGCGAAGTTACAAAAAATAAAAATAAAAATAAAAAATAAAATAAATAAATAAATAAATAATATAATTGTTTGGAGTTTTCGTCCGAATGGTCTGGTTTGCACGATTATTGTGAGACCGAAAATTTTGTTCCAACAAAGAGAGACAATTGGTATCTCTTGGTCTTACGTGTGAACAAATACGGGTCAACTATGGATATGTAGTTGAAGTTGCGAATGGGATATTGATTGAAACTAGATATTGACACATATTTGGTTATTTGGGTGTTTTTTGGGCTAAGAAATAATTGTTGTTCGAGGTTGACCAACTGAAGAAAGTCAAATTTTGTTCGGGTTTTCGTCATTATTGGGTCGTGGTCAAAGCATATTATTTATGTTATTTTCAAGGCGTTCGAGAATTGGATCCTGAAAACGTGGGATACGAGCATCCGGGATGCTTATTTATTAAGGTGAAATTTTTTGAACAAGTTGGATTTAATCGGGAATTAAATTTTTTAAGCTCTCAACCTGAAAATGTGGGATACGAGTATCTGGGATACTTATTTATTAGGGGTGAGCTACTTAAATAAATTCATTCTCGGAAATAATAAGAAAGTCATTTGATCGTTATCCCTGGTAACTGAAGATGCTTCGGCTTTATCGGGAGACCCGTTATATATTTATGGTCATGTGTGTTAGATTCTGTCAAGGTGGTTCTGTGATGAAACTGATCACTTGTTGTTGAGTAGTTGAAGATTGAACCTTATTTTACTAGCCGAATGGTTGAGATGATCGATTAGGAATCGGGATGCAGGTCAAAGATCTCGATCGATATAGTTCGGAGGAGCTTACACTGAAGGGGAGATCTGGTATGGAAGACGCCGGGTGATTGGTAGATTTGTGAAGCTACAAGACAGTTTTAAACACTGCTGGTTGAAGATAGGATTGATGTTGCATGTATATGTGAAGTTCAAGTTTGAAGATCACAGTGCAATCGAGTCCTACCAGAAGAAGAACACAGAAGATCATCAGTTTAGGGGGAGTCTGTTCGTGCATGTTTTGTAACAGATGATCTTTAGTGTTTGATAGAATTAAGAGCAACGGTCAAAGGGAGTATGTTGGTGCATTTTGTGACCTTCGCTATGCAATTCTGACCAGCAGAGACGAAGTGGTGAAGTTAGAACAACTTCACCATAGGCGAAGTTAGAACGACTTCGCCATTGGCGAAGTTAGGACAACTTCGCCTATAGGCCGAAGCCCAAGCCCGCGAAGTTGGTTATCTATATATATGTGTGTCGTGTTTAGGGTTTTTAGTTTTTTTGGAGAAAAAGTGAGAGTATTTTGTGTTTAGTTAAATTGTTTAGAGAGAATAAGAGAGGGCGAGTCTAGTGGGCAGACCCGAGGTAGAGCTCACCTCGGGTCGGCCGTGTTTTTGTTTTTGTTCGGTATGTAACGTGGTATGGTTATATTATAAAGGATATGCGGATTCGTTTATCCTATTCGTGTGTTTGTTTGTGTGTAATCGTGTTCTTCGTCTATAACATCGTAAACGAGTCTAGGAGGATTCCGCACTCCTAGACATCGTGCGGATCTCGTATCGATCAGCGACGCCCCGCGGGGGGACTTACAAAAATGCGGGAATTTAGAAGGGGTCTGACCCGTTAGCATGGGAGGATATTAAGATGGGCCCACAGATTCATCCACCGCCGAGGACCGCGGCTGCTGCGGCTATGAGAGCCGGTTTGCCGATACGTCACCAGAGGCCGCTTCACAGATCAGTGAGACCGGGTGCTCAGTTTGCGGTCAGAGAGACTCGCCCCGAGGATATTACTTTGGATTCATTATACGACCGGATGGAGTCCGGTTTTGATCAGATCAGGGGGTATGTGACGGAACAGCGGGATGGTTTGAAGCAGATTATTCAAGAACAACATAGGTTGATAGAGGCGAACCAGAGGAGGCATGATGAGCACATGAGGCATATGATGACTGCACTGAGGATTGATTTGCCCGTTTCTCTTCGATAGCCGGACGATACGGGTCCTAGCGGGTCGAGCACCCCGGGTGGTTCGGGGTATGGTCATGGAGTGCCTTTTTATGGGCCGGGTCATCCGGAATTTGATAATGCTGAGCCATACCGTATTCTCGAGCAGTAGTCGGAGGAGGAAGAAGACGAGGATTGATCTGGAGTTGACGAGCTGACATGGGAGTTTATGTTTTGTGATGTTTTTATTTTATTTTTATGATGTTTTTGTTTTTATTTGGTCTGTACGGATATTATTTTAGACTATTTGGTTGGGTTGGCGGGTTGGAAGTTGGTGGACATTTGAAATTTATAAGTAACCTTTATGTTTTAGATTTTATGTTTGATGTTACTTAGGTTTGTCGAGAGGAGAGGTCGTGTCTGTTCAGAAAGAGAGAATGAGTTACCATTTCATGTTGAGCGGTCGGTAAGGAGAGCACCCATGGAAATAGACTGGCACATTGACAGTCTCGCATATTACCAGCTAAGTCTTTTCCATTGTATTTTGTTTTTATGTTTTTATGTTTTTATTTTTATGTCTTTGTTTTTATCTTTTTAGGTTTTTGCTTTTTATTTTTATAATTTTAGCTTTTGCTTTTAATTTTTTTTCGAGTCGTGCTTCCCGTGCCCAAATTGAGGACAATGCAAAATTTAAGTGTGGGTATGGGACACAAGTGTTTCAACTATTTTGAGTTTTGTTTTCGTTTTCGTACTTATGTATAAAAAATAGAAAAAAATCAAAAAATTGAAAAAATGCTTTAAAAATGTCCCTTGAGTCTAGTTTTTGTTGCGTGAAAGTGGGAGATGATGACATTTGTCGGAAATTGGTTTTTCAAACTACTAATAATATGAGATAAATAAAATAAAGCGCACTTAACTCGGGATGTGTCGGTAGGCTCAGCCTTGAAAATGAAAGGGCAATTTGATAAAATGGGTCGGAAATCTCTTGTGGGTAAAGCGTTTTGTCCGTAGAAAATAAGTAATGAAAGGTCGGGCCATACTCAAGCCTCAATTCTTGGTATGAAAAGTGAAAATATTATAAAGTTTGAAAAGTTAAAAAAAATTGAATACGTTATCATATGATGCTTGGGTAAGTTTAACGTTAGAGTATGTCATGTAGCCTGTGATATAAATCTTAAACTGCTAGTTTTTAGTGCTTTACACATCATTGGCGTATGACTTTATAACCTTAAATCTTGTATTGATGGGATGCCCCGGGTCCGGATACCATGGGTCTGTATGCCGACTATTCATCTGGGTATTCAAAATTCCAAATGGGGTTGTGAATATTTAAAATAAAGCTAAAAAAGAGCAAACCCACAGTTTTCTGCCACTTAAGTCTTTAAACATGATCACAAAAAGTACAAAAGTACAAATTCATTACAGACTTGATCATCCACGCTGTTAGCCATGTGGGGTCCCCTTGCTCGCATCTCATTGCCATTAAGAAACGGACCACAAGGGACACGCCACATGTAAGCCCTACAGATGAAATTTTGCATACTCACCTATGGTAATGGTTCGGTGTATTGCTTGATAACGGGGGTATGTCATGTTGTGGGGAACACTAGCTATAAAATAATTGAACCCTAATCATATCTAATGGCTGCTTGGTAGACTTTGATGCTTAAGCTTAGGTGGATTATCAATACCCTTGATCGTCTTAACTATTCATGAAAAAAATAGAGCAACAAAAAGTTTTAAATCTGCTAATTTTGAGGTTTAAGTCAAGTTGGGGTGGTCTGATCCGGTAAAAGCTGAAAATAAGCGGGTCTTAATTGTGTAAACCACTGAGTACTATTATTGTCGGATTATATTTGTCCCGGTAAAGATTAAGGCATGGATTTAAGTGGACAACAATATCGGTGATCGCAGTTTTTGCGTTTTTTATGAGCTTTAAAAATTAGCCTATATGTTTGTTAGACTGTAATTTTTCGATTATGATCCAACTGCATCAAACTTTTTCAGGGACGAAAAAAAGAATAAGTGTGGGGATATTTGCTATAATGCGAAATGTTTATGTTTCCCGTGTATATTTTATTTAATATTTTAATTCTTTTTGTTTGTTTTTAGTCGAGATTTGTATACTACTAACATTTTTATGTTTTGTAGGTTCCGGGAGTTGATCGTGATTAAAAAGGGCGAAAAACGAGCTAAAACGAGCCGAAACGGTGATCCGGAACGCGTCAGGGAGGAGTCAGAACAGAGAACCGGTCAGACCAGCCCCCTTGGTGGAGCACGCCTCGCCGCGTGGAGGGGCACCCTATTTCCCATCGCGCGGCGCCTAGGGGCTGCTGGGTGGATATTATTTCGTTTTTGCTTCGGGTTGGGCCTTGTTTTGGGTATTTAAACATCTTTAACTTAAAACTGAGATAACCTAAAAGCCATCAGCCGAATTAGAGAGTCCTTGGAGCTATCTTACGAGTCTTGTGGTGATTTTAAAGGCAAGAGAACATCCTGTGAAGAGCTACACGTTCACGTTTGAAGTTTTATGGGTTTTATCATCCTTGATTCTTCGTTCTTTAGATTATCACCATGTTTTCAGTTTTAATTGTTTTGTTTGATTTAGACTATATGATGCTTGGCTAAATTACATAAACTGCCTGGGTCGTGATGAACCATTGTTCGGTTTGATTTTGTTTGGATTTCGTTTCGTTATGGATTTTATGATTTACGTAAAATGTTAAGTTTGATTTAATTGTTGCGTTTGATTGCTTGGTTTTGTTTACTTGAATTTATTGTTTCACATTACCTTTGTAGGTTTTCATTTAATCAATATTTTATACTATTTTGTATTTTTTTTCTATATCTAGCCTTTTAATGTATTGTATTTTAATTTGTTGTATGTGATCTACAGTTTTGTAAACTATGTTGATATTAAAAGCATCACATTTATATTGTTAATAATACCAGTACACTTGATGTTTTAATATTTGCATACATATAGATGGTTCATTGTTTCATAGAATAGGGTTTTGTTAGGTCATTTACTGTGTGTTCTTAACTTGTTTGTGATTAATATGCACTAAAATCATAGAAACAATAAAATCAATTAAACAGATAAAAGTGAGCTGCTAGTCTAAAAAGTTGTAAGGTGATTGACTATTAATAGATCTTTGCTTGTCGGGATTGCTAGATTTAGTTCTTCGTAAGGAGTCCGTCAATGTTTGATTATCAGCTTAGTCTATTAAATTAATTGAGTCTTCTTTGCTATCTTTAAATTCCGCGCTGTAAGGTAGGTTTTCGTCATAAAGATACTTAAACATAAATTATTAAATAACCGTAAGGAAGTTTAATATAAAACTGGTGAGTCTTAAAACTTGTTAGAAATCCATAGGCGTCTTCTTGAAGTTCAAGGGTCATGTTCGGGTTTTCTGTCAAGGGTCTATTTTATGATCCCGGTTCTATAACTTGACTTTTCCATTTAATTAATAACCGTAACTTTGGGGATTCTGGCCTGGGCAGTTATCTTTATCATCTGAATTAATTTATGTTTTCTTAATCGTTTATTAGTTTAAAGTAATTGAGTCTAAGTTTAATTGTTATTTAATTAGTTTAAAGTGATGATTATGTTTTATTATTATTTTAATAATTGGGGTTTGTTTTAATTAGTTTAGTTAATTAGTTAATTAAAGTAATCGTTAGTTAATTATTGTTGAGTTTTAATAAATAGTTTAAATCCCCCCTCAAATATTATTGATAAATAGTCGTGTCTTGTAGTTGAGTCTAATTTGCTAGTTTCTTGATTTAAAGAGTCTCGTGGGTTCGATATCCGGACTTACTTAGTTGTACTAGAGTCGATCGGTTCACTTGCCGGTTAGTAGTTTAAGGGTCTAGAGTATTACTTAGTGTCTAGATTAGTATAATTTTAGTTAGTTATTATTTGACTACTGTTAGCACATCACCCATTACCACACTTAAATTTTTCATTGTCCTGAATGCGGGCACGGGAAACACGACTCGAAAAATTAAAAACTAAAACTAAAATTATAAAAATAAAAGCAAAAACCTAAAAAGTAAAAAGTAAAATCTTAAAAATAAATAAAAACATTAAAACAAAGTACAACGGAAAAGACTTAGCTGGTAATATGCGAGACTGTCAATGTGTAATTATATTTCCATGGGTGCTCTCCTTACCGACCGCTAACCATGATTTAGCCACTCATTCTCTCTTTCTGAACGGACACGGTCACTTCTCTCGAAAAACCTAAGTTACATCAAACACAATATCTAGAAATAAAGGTTACTTATAATTCCTAACATCCACCAAACTTCAACCCTCCAAACCAACCAAAAAGTCTAGAAATATATTAGTACAGACCAAATAGAAATAAAAACATCATAAAAAAAACTAAAAATATCCTAAAAGATACGAACTCCCATGCTGATGCGTCATCCCAGCTCAATCCTCGTCCTCCTATTCTTCATCCTTTTCTGAATCCTGCTCATAAATGTGAAACGGTACTGTATTATCAAATTCTGGATCACCCGGCCGTAAAATCGGTGCTCTATAGCCATAACCCGAACCACCCGGGCACTCGACCCGCTCGGCCCCGCAACATCTGGCTGTCGGAGAGAATCGGGCAAACTAATCCTTAACCCATTCATCAAATGTTGCATCTGGTCATCCTGCTTCTGCTGGCTCTCCATCATCATCTGCCTCATCTGGTCAAACCCGGACTCCATCCGCTCATACAACCACTCTACAGTAATCATCTCGGGCCGAGGCTCTCTAACCGGAAACTGAACACCTGGTCTCTCAGATCTGTGTAACGGCCTCTGATGTCGTGTAGGTAAACCGGCTCTCATAGCCGCAATAACCTCGGTATCTGGCGGTGGATGAACGTGTGGACCCAACTTAATATCCTCCCACTCTAACGGGTCACTAGTCTTTAAAATACCCGCCTTCCTCAAATCTTTTACTCCAACAAAATCTCTTCTGGGCCCCTTTCTCATATATTCCGGTTTAAACCTCTGAAATACACCCAAATATCTAGCAATAACTGTGACGTATGGGGCCATGTCAAGCTTTGACCTTTGCTTAGTTCCACCTCGTCTCTTCCGATGAAAAGACCATGCCAAAATACTTGCATGATTAACCGGCACCATTTCCACCATCGCCAACAAACAAAAAATGTCCAACCAATTCACCTTGTTGTCACCTAAACTCCGACCAATCAACGTGTTCACCAAAACCCTATGAATATAACGGAGCACCGGATCCCGAATATCCGAGCTCACCATACTACCAGAAAACGAACAAATAGCAATTTTATCCCAAAACATAGTCACTTCCTCCTTACCAAAACCTACCGGTTTCTTACGTGAAAGCACCACGTATACTTGTCTTAAAAACCCAGATCTCGCACCTCCTCTTTCGTGTAAAAACCACTCGCAAACGCAAACTCCGACATAGTCATCTCATACGTCCTTCTACCGAGAGCAAACGAAACCGCATCCGGTTGACCAAAATTACCATCTTTATGATGAAAAGTACTTAAAAACTCCAATGTTATTTCATGGTGTTGCGGTTCGTCAAGACACAACATAGCTTTAAACTTCGGACCCAACAATTCCTTCACACGCTCTCTTTGACCAATCATGTCCAACAAGTCCCAATCGATAGTTTTAAAAGTGAGAAGATCCGAATTTGCGAGATTATAAATTCGAATACATTCTTGTGAACCTTCCTCAAATTTAAGTAACGAACTATCAATAATATTTTGAGTTTTTCTTCTCGTCTCTATCGGCCCATCTTGATATTCAATAGTACGAGTTTTCGGCCTAATCGTAATCACCTCGTCCGGCTCGCCTCGTGGTCGCGGAACCGGACCTCTTTTTCACTTACCCGCTTCTTTCGACATCCTAAAAACACAATCAGACAAGCAACAAAAAATGGGGGTAAGTAAATAAACTAGTAAAATAAATTAATTTTTTTAAAAAAATTTTGGATTCTTAATTTTTTTTAACTGAAAATAAATTAAGTTTGGAAATCCGGGTTAAACAATATTTTAAACCGACTCATTTAAATGAAAATTGAGTACGCACGAGCGGTTTTTATTTTTCACATAAAGCTAACGGAAAATCAAGTTTTTAAGACTTATTTAGTTTGCAAAAGCCCGAAACATTCAAACCGACTCAATTTCCATTACCTCCTCCCGACACTTTAATTGTCTCAATTAAACCCAAGTGCCAACAACCCGAAAACTAAGTCGAAAATGAGCGGAAAACCAAACTAAACCCGAACACTAGAAACACTCGGTTAAACCCAAACCGACCCAACCGCAACCGCGAAAATAAATTTTCAACAAGTTCCAACCCAACCAACCGCACCCAACAAACCGAAACAATCTTCCAAACCATACTGACCCGCACCCAAAAAACGAACTCATACAACGAACTTTAACTAAACCCGACAACTAAGTTACCAAAACAATTCAAAAACTATCACTAAAAATACATAAAAGTTACAAAAATTACAAGAAATCATACCTTTGAGTGGTGTAAACCCGGATTAAACTTGCAAAAAGTAAGAACTCAAGTGTGTGCAAGTGAGAAAATTGGTGAAGATTTGGTTAAAACTAATGATGGGTTATGATATTAGGATGATAGTAGGTTGATTTTAAGGTTTAATTTGGTGAAAAGTGGTGAAAAATTGGTAGATTTGATGAAGAATGGGGTTAGGGTTCGTGGGTTTAGGGTGAGGGAGAAAGGGGAATTTGAAAAATTGGTTAAAAAGTGGTATAATATGGTGTAAAATGCTAAAAAGAATCGGATTTTGGGGTTATATGGCAGCCGCGCCGCGCGGCCGGCTTGGTGTTTGGCGTCATGCTACGCGGCGCCCCCTGGCTGGGTATTTCCTCTCTGCGCCGCGCATTGCGAGATGAGTACCCCGTCGCGCGGCGTGACGAGGGTTCTTTACAGAAAGTTTTTTTCGTTTTTGCCTTTTTTGTCTTTGAAAAATTTCCAGAAAATTGCCAAGTCTCTGTTATACCCATTTTATGTCATTTTTACGTGTGAAACTTACCTGGCATCTCTTGAATTCTCGTAAAATCCTCTCTTAATGATGGCGATGATTTCTTGAAACGACTTGACGACGCAACAAAACTACAAAAACTAGTGTTAGCGACTTAAAGAAAATAAAATAAAGGAAATTATACAAACTCTACACTTGAGTTTTCACTCAAGAACCCCTTCGATGATTTAGTTTGATGGACCGAGGGGAGTTTCCTCCACCTCGATTGAGTCATCCGGCCCTCCAAGATAATGCTTTAAAAAATGGCCATTCACTTTCCACGAAGTTACATTGTCCGGATTCTCTAACTCCACCGCTCCATACGGGAATACTTCCTTCACCATATACTATCCCGTCCACTTCGATCTCAATTTACCTGCAAATAACTTCAAACGAGAGTTAAATAATAATACTTTATCACCTTTCTTGAAGTCTTTTCCTCACTTTAAACGTCGATCTTGCAACACTTTCGTCCTTTCCTTGATATCCAACGATCTAGAATATACCGCATCACGAAGTTCCTCTAACTCATGAATTTGAAAATATCTCTTCGTTGCGGCCTCAATAAGATCAGCATTTACCACCTTCAATGCCCAAAACGCCCGGTGCTCTAACTCAACGGGGAGATGACATGCTTTACCGTAAACTAGCATAAACGGTGTAGTACCCAACGGTGTATTGTACGTGGTTCTGAATGCCCATAGCGCGTCATCTAATTTCTCCGACCAATCTTTCCGACTTATTCCCACCGTCTTCTACAAAATTTTCTTCACCCCTCTATTAGAATTTTCGACTTGACCATTCGTTTGAGGATGGTAAGCGGTAGAGATGTGATGAGTAACTCCATAACGAGCTAATGCCTTCTCCATGACGGAATTACAAAAATGAGTACCTCGATCACTAATAATTGCCCGTGGAGTCCCGAAACGAGTAAACAACTTCTTTAAAAACTTCACAACAAATCTAGCATCGTTCGTGGCCTATGCTTGGGCTTCAACCCACTTGGAAACATAATCTATCGCCACTAAAATATACTTGTGACCACCGGAAACGGGAAACGGTCCCATAAAATCGATGCCCCAAATATATAAAATTTCAAAAGTTTGTATGGGGTTTTGAGGCATCTCGTTCTTTGATGAAATATTTCCGGTACGTTGACAAGCGTCATACGTCTTAACAAATTCCATCGCATCTTTTACAACCGACGGCTAATAAAAACCACTATCAAATACCTTTTGGGCCGTGGCATGTGCTCCATGATTTCCTCTCGTTAAACCTTCGTGAACATGTCTCAAAATATCCAACCCTTCTTCTTTCGTCACACATCTTCTAAGAATCCGGTCACCGCCAATCTTGAAAAGAAAAGGATCGTCCCAAACATACCAAGTAACATCCCCGGAAAAACTTCTTCTTTTGTTGCGTAGTCATCTCTTTCAACACAAGGCCAGTAGATAAATAATTAGCAAAATCGGTGAACCATGGCAAACCTTGCAATTCGGCCGCAACAAAATCAGTTGACTCATGCGGGAATCTATCACCAATCTCGTCCTCACGAATCTCTTCTCTCTTCGGATATGCTAAATGGGAAAGATGATCCGCCGCAACGTTCACCGCCCCTTCTTGTCTTTAATTTCTTTGTCAAACTTGGAAAGTAAAAGAATCCACCGTATAAGACGGGGCTTCGCGTCTTTCTTGTGAAAGAGAAAACGTAAAGCTGCATGATCGGTAAAAACGGTGGTCTTTGAAAGCACAAGATAAGACCAGCACTTGTCAAATGCAAACACAACGGCTAAAAGTTTCTTTTCGGTGGTGGTGTAGTTTTCTTGGGCATCATACAACGTCTTGCTTGCATAATAAATGGGGTGAAAATGTTTCTCACGTCCTTGCCCCACAACCGCCCCAACCGCATAATCGCTCGCATCACACATGAGCTCAAAATGTAAGTTCCAATCCGGTGACACGAGAATAGGAGGACTCATGGGTTGCTCTTTTAAAAACTTGAACGCCATCAAACACTCTTTATCAAACACAAAAGGGACATATTTCTCTAATATCGGTCATCGGGCGGGTATTCTTTGAAAAGTCTTTAATAAACCGCCGGTAAAAACCCGCATGACCAAGAAAACTCCTTATAGCTTTAACATTTGTCAATGGAGGAAACCTACCAATCGTTTCAACCTTCGCCCGACCCACCTCTATACCTTCTCTTGAAATTTTATAACCCAATACTATCTCTTCCGTTACCATAAAGTGACACTTTTCCCAATTCAACATCAACTTCGTCTCGATGCACCTCTTCAACATCCTCTCTAGATTACTCAAACAATGATCGAAAGAATTACCATACACCGGAAAATCATCCATAAAAACCTCCATGGAACTCTCTATCATATCCTAAAAAATTGCCACCATACAACGCTAAAAGGTAGCCGGAGCATTACACAACCCAAACGGAATGCGACGATACGCATATGTGCCATACGGACATGTAAAAGTCGTATTCTCTTGGTCTTCCGGTGCGATTGGAATATGAAAATAACCTGAAAAACCATCAAGAAAATAATAAAATTGCTGACTTGCTAGACGCTCCAACATTTGATCAATAAACGGCAACAAAAAGTGGTCCCTCCAAGTGGCATCATTCAACTTCCGGTAATCTATACACACTCGCCAACCGGTAACCGTACACGAAGGGATAAGTTCATTCGTTTCATTCATGACAACCGTCATCCCCCCTTTCTTTGGAACAACTTGGGTCGGACTTACCCATGGAGAATCTGAAAACGGATAAATCATTCCGATATCCATCAACTTAAGCACCTCTTTCTTGACAACCTCTTGCATATTCGGATTAAGACGCCTTTGGGGTTGAACCATCGGTTTATACTCATCTTCCATCAAAATCTGGTGGGTACAATAAGCGGGGATAATACCTTGAATATCCGAAAGTCTCCATGCAATCGCCCCTTTATGCAACTTCAACACTTCAATCAAATTTGACTTCTCTTCCTCACTCAACTTACAAGAAACAATAACGGGCAAATTCGAGCTCTCTTCAAGGTAAGCATACTCCAAATGTGACGGAAGAACCTTTAATTCCAACAGAGCGGGTTTTTCTATCTCTTTTTCACAAATAACCTCACTAACCTCCATAATCTCCGCCGAGCAAGAAACGTCATCTACCTCTTCTTCCTCACTAATCTCCATAATTTCCGTCAACTCTTCATCTACATCCATCCCAACTAAATCGGCTCCACAAATATAATCAAGACACGTATCAAAACCCGGAATAAAAGAGTTAAGAAAATAGACCAAATGTCATGGACCACTAAAATCATCATTATCACTCGGGTGCTTCATCGACTTAGCAACATCGTAAGTAACATTCTCATCACCAACCCGAAGTGTGATCCTTCCATTATACGCATCAATAAGAGCCTTCGTCGTTCTAAAAATCGGGCGACCAAGAATAATGGGAACCCTCTCATCGGCCTCCATGTCAAGTACCACAAAATCGACCGGAAACACAAACTTATCTACTTTCACAAGCAAATTCTAAATAATACCTCGCGGATACTTAACCAAGTGATCCGCCAATGACAACGACATACGAGTCGGTGTAAGCTCGCCCATCTCCAACTTCTCATACAACGAATATGGCATAAGATTAAAACTAGCACCCAAATCCGATAATGCTTGACTCATCATATAACTTTTGAACATACACGGGATTGTAAACACACTCGGATCCGACAACTTTTCCAGGACCCGGTTCAACACTACCGCCGAACAATCCCCGCTAAGTGGAATAGACGAAACCTCTCTCAACCGATATTTTCCCTTGAGCAAGTCTTTCAAGAGTTTCGCATACTGAGGCATGTGTTGGAGAGCTTCAATAAATGGAAGATTGATCTTCAACTGTCGGAACATATCCTAAAAATGCCCGTATTTCCTCGTGTACTTTTGATGCTTGAGACGAGCGGGACACGGAACATGGGTAAGATCAATATCGGGTGGTGGCAGGAACTCAACATGCTTTTTCTTAACTTGTGGCTCAATAATTGGTGTTTTAACTTGTGACTTAATCGGAGCCTCTATCTCAATCACTTCACCAACCACTTCCTCTTCTTAAACTCCAACCCTTTCTTTAACAACCTCAGGACCCAAAACCCTTCCGCTACGAGTAGTAATTGCTTTCAATTGAGTGGCCGGATTCGGATGAGTAGAACCAGAAAACTGTCCATGAGGTCTTTCATCGAGATGGAGAGCAATATCGCCCACGGACCGTTGAAGGTCAAGCAATAAAGATTGTTGATTCTTGAAGAGTAAATCGTGTTCGGCAAACTTTTTCTGTGTAACTTGATCTCTCTCCAAGATTTTCTTCATCATATCCTCTAATCGTCCCATTCCACCATTCGAATTCTGCACATTATTTTGAACATTCGTACCATTTTTATTATTTTTATTGAAGTACTGACCTTGTCCATGATTATTAGAATTCTGGAAGCCGGGTGGTGCGCC
Source organism: Bidens hawaiensis (assembly GCF_021521415.1). Taxonomy (NCBI): domain Eukaryota; kingdom Viridiplantae; phylum Streptophyta; class Magnoliopsida; order Asterales; family Asteraceae; genus Bidens; species Bidens hawaiensis. The sequence continues at coordinate 17,665 of NW_027495843.1, forward strand.
CGCGGGACGCCAGTTGGATTTATCTGATTTGGGTTCTTGTAGTTGTTCCAATTCTGATTATTGTTGTTGTTGTTGTTGTTGTAATTGTTAGGAAACCTATTCTGACCAGCAACAAAGTCGACCTCTTGATTCATGGCACTCCAACGTACCATGTCCACCCCTACAAAATTCACACTTGTCAACCTTCTTCATAAGTTCCTTCACCTCTCTAGTTAATGATTCCAAAGCAGCAGCCACACTAGTATCCAGATTAACCTGGTGTACACCTCGAGCAGATGAAGATGTACTAGTGACGAGGGTGGAATTCCCGTGTGGTGGCCCTTTGGCATAGTCCGATTGATCAAAGCTTTCAAACATCTCATTACATTCGGAGACATTCTTTCTTGCCATTAGATTTCATCCCGCAGCCATGTCAAAACGAACTTGGGTTTCATAGGTTAAGCCATTGTAAACTTTCTCCACGAGAGCCCATGGCGTAAGAATTCCACATTTAAACTTCCTTACGGTTATTTAATTATGACGAAATCCTACCTTACAATGCGCAAATCAAAGATAGCAAAGCAGACTTAATAGACTAAGTTGACAATCAAACCTAGACGGACTCCTTACGAAGAACTAAATCTAGCAATCCTGATCAACAAAGATCTATCAACCTATCACCTTACAGCTTTCAAGCTAGGCTAGCAGCTCACTTTTATCTATTTAATTAGTTTTATTGTTTCTATGATCTTAATCGATATCAAACATAAACTAGTCAAGAACACACAATAAATGACCTAACAAAACCCTATCCTATGAAACAATCACCAAGGGCAATGTGAAACAATAAATCCAAGTAAATAAAACTAAGCAATCATACGCATCAATTAACTTAAACTCAACAGTTTACTTAAAACATAAAATCCATAACAAAACAAATCCCAATTAAAATCAAACCAAACAAAGGTTCATCATGACCTAGGTAGTTTATGAAGTTTAGCCTAGCATCGTATAATCTAAATCAAACAAAACAAATAAAACCGAAAACATGGTGAAAATATAAAGAACGGGAAATCAGAGATGATAAAACCCGTAATCTTAAATTGCGAACGTCTAACTCTTTACCGATTGTTCTCGTGCCTTCCAAACCTCCACGAAACTCGAATGATAGCTCTCAAAAACTCCATATTTGTCTCGGGCAGCAGGTTATGTCAGGTTAAAGTTAGTGATGAAGGCCCAAGTATTGAAGAACGGGTCATGTTATATTTGGAGACCCATGATCGTGCTTCCAAAGGTGGCCCACGAAAACAAGCATAACTTAGCCAACGAAGCTCCGTTTCAGGCCCATTACCGGTCAAATATGAGATCCATCGTCAACTGTTTAACTACATGTGATTTAGAGCTACATGTGTCTGTCATCTCAACACAGATAACAAATTTATTCAGTTTTGAGTCAAACCTCACTTTCTTATGATCAACGGTAGCCCTATCCACAATAACTTTCCCTATAGTCAGAATCCTCTTCGCATGAGCTAATTTATCCTTTTGGTTAATAATTATTTGACTACTTTTAGCACATTAAGTTTTTGGTGCCGTTGCCGGGGACTCTTAGCGATTGCGTTATTAGCTTTAATTGGACTTATTTGCTACATACGTGCTATTTGTTTTATTTTCGTTTGAGTCATAGGAGTCTAATTAAATTTTAGTTTATTTTTGTTTTAGTTTTTTTATTTTTTAGTCTACTTACTTGGTATGTTGCGTTTTTCAGGTATATGCCACATCTTCATTCGCAAGGACCACCACTGGAGAATCTGGATTTTTCTCCGTTGAAGACCGAGGCTAGCTCGTCAACAGAGAAACAACCGTTAGAAGTTGCATCTACACCAAAGTCGTCACCAAACAGTTCACCACCAGAAAGTCTGAAAAGCCAACCAGAAGTTCAAATGACCGACGATAAAACAATTGTTGCTCAACCTTTCGATGGCTTAACCAGAAACCAGTCGTGCATCGTCATTCTCGAGATCGATAATCCCAACTCATGGCAGATTCCGTCATACGTCATGAACAATCTCGTTCAAACTAATCAGTTTACTGGGCGTGATGACGATGATGCACCGGCTCACATTAACCGACTTTATCGCATTCTCAAAACTTTTAATTTACAAGGTGCCACTGAAGATGCTATTTTCTTACATCTTTTTCCGTTTTCACTTGCAGGAAAATCAGCCATTTGGCTTGACACTCAGCCACCTGGCACGTTCACTACTTGGGAGGCGTTGCGTTCAGCTTTTATCAAGAAGTACTTCCCACCTGCTAAAGTGGCCATTCTTCGTGATCAAATTCACTCTTTTCACATGGATCAGGGGGGGGGAACAATATTGTCATGCTTGGGAGCATTTTCAGAAATTGCTTTCCCATTGTTCGCAGAAGGCAAAGGTGAAGATGATGAAGTGATTGTGTTTAAACAATTGTTAGACCTTTTTAAGCTTTACATCATAACAGATTGATAGGCCTCGTACACTTTATTGAATTTACTAATTTGATGTTAATTTGTGATTAGGCAAAGGATATACTAGACAAGTCTATGGCTGTTGACAATGAATCTGGTAAGAGTATAGAAAACGGGGTCGAACTAGCTCGGGCATGTTTCTCAACAAAGCCCAGGTCAACTAAAATCTTTGTTAATAGCTTTGTTTTTGTTATTTAGAAACATGTTTTTATCAATCTAGCATGATGATCTTATTATTATTATTACGTGCAATCTATTGATGTTAGGTTATAGCTAGAAATTTGCCAGTTCCAACATGGCTTTGATTTAAGTCTGGTTATGAGTAAAAATTATTTTGAGTCAAACTAGGTCCTTTTATTCTTTCGGTGTGGTTTTTAGGAACTTATAAAATTGTGTTCTTTTAAACCTTTTAGAAAAGTCTCAGTTTAGTTGTCGTTAATCTGGTTCGAACCAAACGAACACATACGAAAAAAGAAGCATTATGCCATTTGTTAGTTGCTGCACACGGAAGGTTGTTATTCGCATATTAGCAAGTATTGCCAAAGATGCAAATGAAGCTGTTGTAGATTCGAAAAAAGAAAGGTACTGCAACTACAACCTGATAATTAAAGTTAAGTCATGTTGAAGTAGTCAATTAGTACAAAAATTGTTTTCCTCATAACGCTTTCTAATATGTGACTGCATGTTTTTCTATTAGGTTGCATATAGAACTAATTGTTAAGCACAAAATTCGTCAAAGAGAGGAGGCCCTTTTAAAGAGCTTGAAAACCTAAAGGTAAATCCATCACAAGAACATTTTTGTATATCTGTCATTTGCTTATTCGGTGATTATTGTTTGTTACCTTTTCAATATCGTTATTTTGATTTAACTCTTAATTAATTTTCTATTGTAACATATTAGCAATATTACCGCGCGTTGTAGCGGTGTTATTTGTGTTTGCATGTTTGGTTACAAACAAATTATGTATATTATTAAATGTCATCGGTCATCATGTTTAGGGAAAAAAATCAAACAACAAATACAATAAATAGAATAACGGTTAACAAATTAGCAAGTACATTTTAGTATTTATTTGCAATTGCCACAAAAAAATTCAAATAAAATGAATTTAAATAAACTATTGTAACTTATAAAGTGTGTTACTGTTTCAACATGATCATGAGTTGGTAAAATTTTAAAGCACAATTCATAAATATGTTAAAAATGTATATTTGTTTAGCTTAAGAGTAAACTTTGTAACTATTTCCGGTGTCGGTTAATTAAAATAAAATAATAAATCACAGATTTAGATCAACACATTCTGTTAAGTGTTACATAAATTTAACAATACGTAAAAATATGTAAAACTATACGATTTGTATCATCATGAAATTATCAAAAAAATATGATTTACAAACACATAATTTTAGGTACTTTTATATTAGTTATTGATAACACATTTTCTGCGATTGATCACATGCATTCACCCCATTAAAGGCATTGATAAGTCTCCTAAGGCATCGGAGACTGGTTAAAGTCCGGTGACGTTTAACGAAGTATCCATCATCATCATGCGAGAAGACAGGTTAATGTCCGATGCTTTCAATTTCTAACGCTTCAATGCCTGTTCACCACCCGATGCCGTCGGTGATCCACTAACCCAGAGCCGGCCACCATACATTGTTGTGTCGGGTGTCACCGGCATTGGTGGAGGCGGTGCCGAGGATGATGTCATGAGTTAGTTGTGATCGCCGCGTATCGTCCACCGTTGTGATGATTGAACGTCATAAGCATATATATATATATAAACATATAGTTACATCGTAATTTGGGGTGAGAATGGATGAATATGCATGGCGATGTATATAGGTACGGGAGGGCGACGGTTATTACCGTTGAAGGCGATTACTTGATAAAGGTGAAACGACACAACGGTTGAGCAATTCCGTGTTTTATTTTTAAAGGTGTTTCGAGAAGATATACCAAATTAAATATCATTTTAAAAAGTTAGTTACGCCGATACCTTATGTTTGTAAAAACAATTGTAAAAATTATATATGATAAGAAGATGGAGAGGGGAAAAAACTAAAAGTTAATTATACGTGGCAGGGTAGATTAATAGAAATTAAAATTTTATAATAAAGGTATGCTTTTGAGAAAAAAGGTTGGGAAATTGGTTTGCAACCAATTCTAAATGTAGTAGATAGAATTATATAATAATGACATGTTTTGTTGTAGGTAAGTCAGCTTATGTAGAAAACAGAACAACTAAAAGAGACCCGCGTGACACGTGAGAATCGATTAAACTAGTAAAATATAAATGAGTAGGCATACGCTCTTAGATTTAGATTGTTTTAGGATATCTTAATATTTTGCCGGTCGGAACCACTCAAAAGGATTCTTTGACCAAGTCTTTGTTTGTACTCACCCTTAACCCACGACTTGTTTTCTAAATTGTATTTCTATACCAATCCAAAAGTTAATATTATATATTCATCTGTCTATATTTTAAGTGCTGGATTCATAGGTAAGCTTAGGTATAAAATTTTATACACTTATGTATAGTTAAAAATTATTTACACTTGTTTCTTTTAACCCCTTAAAATGTCAAGATGGATATGGATAAATAACCTTCTGTTTATTGTTTTCTAATTAACGTAGTAAAAGTTGGTTCACCAACTTTTTTATCAAAGTAAAAACTTGCTAGTCTATTGACTTTCAACCGACTATTTTCTTCCTATTTTCTATAGGGTAACTGAAGTGGATGATAAAAAAACTGAACTCCATCGATAAATGATTTATTAGCCATATAATCATGCAACAATGCAAAGTTTGCCATGTCACATACTAAATCTTGATCCAACACTTGACCAATTGCATTAACTGTGACTAACGACTCCTTATGAAGTCTGAATATTATCCGTAGAACATCATAATTAAGGAGCACCATCATCAAACCACACAATGTCTTCATTGTATAAGACTTCTAACGTTACTCACTTTTCCCTCACGTCATGTATTATATCTATGCGATCACCAGCTCCAGCAATTAAGATTATCAAAATCATTGATGATCTGTCTACAATATGGTAAGAAGACATAAATGTATATCGTTCAAATACACAACGCAAAGAAGACGTACCTACATGCATGTAGATGCACAAATAAGAGATCCATTAGGGTTTAGACTTTGGAATAGCTTTATAATTCCGCATGGGTGGCTTAATGGGTTCCTTATTACAATTTTTTTACTCAACTTCTAGTAAAAGTAATTCATAATTTAAATCAACTTTAAAAAATATATATAATCCATTTAAAAACTTCATAACCATTATTATGAGGCTCTTGTTAAACTCTTCAAATTTAAATTCTTTACAAACTAGCATTAAGCCCGTGTTTTGCGGTGAGGTTGTGATAGGGTGCTGGTGATGTAGGACCCTATTTTGTACATTAGTCTTTTATATTTACTCGTTCTATTAATGTTGTATTCTAGTTAGCATGTCGGTTTGTTTCTTGTATTTTTGGGCCAAAGGCCATGTAAACAAAAGCCCACTGGGCCTTAAATAATGTTAGAATGGTGCATGGAGCTTGCACTATAAATGGTGCAAGCCTTCATGCATAACATAACATTTTGCAAATTATCTTATCCACTCACCACTCTCTTTTCTCCCTCTCAAACATTCTACTTCGGGTAATGGCCAAACCAAACAAGATCCAAGATTTTGATTCTCAACCAGTGATTTCCACTAACTAGTTGTGAGATTGATCCAAAAACACTAGTTGTTTGATCCGTCCAAGGGAGAGAATGTATTTGTTACCTTATATGCCGATAATATATCTTATCTATATTTTAACCTAAACAATGGTTAAAATACCATTTAAAAAAATTTAAACATATTTTTATATTTTATTTTTGTCTGACACTTCAATATAGACTTTACTTAAAAACTATCATGTATACATAAAGAGAATTTAAGTAATGAATAACCAGGCCCATGAGTTTTTCCTTGGTCCAATTCATCTCTTAAAAGTAAGGCATGTTTGAAGCCCAACAGGCAACGGTTTTTTCTTGTCCCAACCAATTACCAGCCCGGGATCGGTTCTTTTAGGCATGCAGCACTTTTTTGAAATTTATTTAGTTGATCAACTATTAATAATTTATAGCAATCTAAATATATAAAAAGATCACTAAATACATGCGATAAAATCTATACAATTAACTTGTAATAATATAGTTTTAGACTGTTCCTAAAATCGAACTTTGCGGGTGGTGACCAGACTTTTATCCGGAACAACGTTTACAAGGGCTCTTTTACAGGACCGGACCCCTTAACTCGGCTTGTGCGTTTTGGGATGGACCCGAATGAGCTTGAGGTTTACTTAGTTTGGTCTTCCATGGTGGGGGTACTATTTTTATTCTCTTTGGGTTTATTATGATTTAAAGAGAAAATAAGTGAAGAACCTAAAGAAAGACAGGCACTTGCTTGCCCAGTAGACTTACTGTATACACAAGTATTAACCATTGAAAGTTATGGTGATTTAGTTTTAATGTACAACAGACATCGCATATATGGTTGGATATGGTTTCTTTGATGATTTGATATGTTTGAGTTTTCTATTCCAAACCACGTTTGTGAATGAAAGATACTTACTATGCAAGAAAAAGGTGGCAGTGTCTTATACTGTTTTTGCAAAAGTTGATTAGTCTTCAAGTGTTTTTTCATGTCTTTTACCATTCACATTCAGTTGACTTCCTTTCATATTGATATGCCATTTAACTAAACTTCAATAACACATTTAAATGATGTTAACAATTCAGAACAAATTAGCGAGTATTATAACTATGTATATATAGTATACTAATTTATTTTTAGACTGAGTTGCACTTTGGCCCTTATTTGAAGATGACTTCACATATATATACCTTACAGTCTTTTTATTTCACGGTTAATACTTTTTTTTGGTTGCAATTAATCATTTGTTAATTTAGTAGCTACCTGATTATAAGCCCATAAATTATATCAACTGCATTTATAAGGTAATGGCAAAGGTTCTTGCAAATAGAATCAAACTGGTCATCATGTCAGTTGTAAGTGATGTTTAAACAACCTCTATTGCGGATATATAGATTTTACTTTGGTCGACGACCCCTTTATAATTATGAAGCTATCTAGGTTAAGAAAAGAAAAGAAACATGCAACGACTTTTATAATAGACTTTTAAAAGGATTTCGAAACCTTAAGTTTGCAATTTTTGTTTTCAAAACTAATGGGGTCCCTCCCTACATGGATCAAGTGGGTTTGAGGTTTCTTGTCTTCCGCAAAGACATATGTTACTATCAATGGGTCCCCTCAAATAAGTTTTTACTTTCTAGTGCAGAAGCGGGTGCACAAGAAGACCCATTATCACCTTTTTCTATTTATTATCGTTATGGGAGCGTTACACGTCGTCATACGTCCGGTGTGTAGCATGCGACTTACCCTGGTTTACCTAATCAAGGACATCTTTTATCTCATCTATTATAAACGAATGATATCTTATTCATGGATGAGTGGCCCTTCTCTAATTACATGTATATTTATAGAATTCTCCGTTGCTTTTATTTCGCGTCGGATCCTAAAACAAACTATAACAAGCGCAAAGTATTAATTTGGTGTTGGGGTTGACCCAATAACTAGTGCAAAAATGGCTCAATTTTTACATTTCCAAGAGGGAGCATTGCCATTCAAATAGGATCCGATCGAAGGGGGCTAATATGAACTTAGGAAAACACGGAAATTGACAAGTTTGAAGCAAACTTACTAATTTGGAAGGCATATACACTCTCTTGTAAAGGGAAATTAACTCTAATCAAAGCTACACTCAGTACATTACCGAACTATTACTTATCTCATTCAAAAGCCTGTATGCAGGTTATTGATAAGTTAATAAGAAGTAACCTTTTGAGGATTTGGGAGGATTCTAACCAAACTTTGGTCAAGGCAGCTTAGTGCATAAAAAAACATGATTAATTAGTCTATTAAGAGCATATAAAATCTGGATAGCAAGTTAGCCAGAAACTAGTAGTGGGTTGATTAAAATTCCACTGTTGGAATTGTTAAAGATTCTTGAACAAAAACGGGGATTTTCATATTGTTATTAATCGCCACTTCAATTTGATCATCTTCTCCTTCCTAGATTCGTAACCTAACTCTGATTCCACTGTTATTAATCATAAATCACACACACATACACACACGCACACACACACAATATGATAGACGAGAACTAAGACCAAGTGATAAACTTGCTTGTGATATTGTTGAATCGATCTGTAGCGTATACCATATGACTCGACACAATGTTTATGTGAAACATCGTATTCGACTAGCCTAATACCCGTTCGACATGTATATATAATCAACATTTTAAGACTTGACTAACGTTTCTAGACTTTGACATATTAGCACTACTAGAAAACAAGTCATTTTCCCACAAAACTTTCCTACAAATTTCCTACGACAAGTAGTTCCAACAGATTTCCAACAAAAAAAATAAGCTCCAACTTTGCTACAACATTATCTAATAAACATTATGTTAAGTCAAAATAGTTTTTGTAGGAAGTTCACAACAACAGCCGATATAATCAAATCTCATGAAACTGACGTGGTTTCTTATTTGGAGCTAGAAAAAAAATGATCACGGTTGTGCATCTGTTATCAACTAGTGTACATATATATATATATATATATATATATATATATATATATATATATATATATATATATATATATATATATATATATATTTGCAATTGTATGCAACTACAATGTGACATATTTCAAAGACAAGTAGACCTGCCTTGGATAGTATGTTGGTGAGGGGGGGGGGGGTCATCATCTAGTGAGTAGTGACATATACACTGACTAGAAGAGCTTTGGTGCAAGGTAATTAGTTTTGCAAAAATGTTGCCATACAAACCGACGACACAATTTAATTTGGAGCTCCTTGATTTTCCTAAAACTCGCGTATCATTGGTGCCCTTAAAATGGTGTTATTCTCGATCATCATGGCGAAGTTATGTCAAATACGAAAGGCAAGAAATGGTAAACTATTATTCAAGTGTAGATCATAAAGCTCAGAAGGAATTCTTGATCATGCAATAAAGGAGAATACACTCATTTTGTTTAAACATAGTGCAAACATGCAAAATTTAGAGTAGAATGATTGGAGTAATTTTGTATATTAAACAAAAATGTTTCCTTATATATAGTAATTTTATAGTAACTGCTAGTTTTTGTTCTTAATATAATTCATAAGTTAAATAATTGGTCTCAAGTAGAGGTTACGTGCATAATATATGATGTCGATTTTGTGTCTCTTGAACTAAATTTAAAGCATATAAAAGCGAGTAACTTTGATAACTATTATTTATTTCTCTTTAAAGAACGGTTGAAGTACACTTTCCTTTGGAATTCTCTAAACTTTCACGCTTAAAGTACGTACAGATATATATTTTTCTTTTAAATATTATATAATAGTAGCTAGTGCACAGGGTTTTACATCCCAAAGAAAAGATTCCTGGTTTAATTAGTTAATTATTTAATTAAAGGTCAAACCATAGAATCAACCAACCAGCTGCACATTAAAAATCAAAAGGGTTTAACAAGTGGTTGTTGTTTCAGATACCTTTGAGTAATCCATGTCAACTCACTTCATTTGCCACTCACCAAACATCACAATAATTACCGGTTATTTTTCATATTCGGGTATTTGATAACTTTACCTACATAAATTAAGGGATGTGTTATTTATACACCCTTTATAGGGTGTATATATAGATATGTTGTGTGTTAAGTGGGTGTGAGAATAACCAAAAAAGGTGTATGAATAACCATTGCCTAAATTTATATAAAAAAAATCCGTACATACATATAGTACATATAATTGAGCTAGGGACAAATTTAATAACTTGTATACAAACTAGCAAACTAGCTAGCTAGCATCAACCATGGTCCTTCTCTCTCTCTCTAGATATATAGATATATATATTATGGGTTTGTGTGTGTGAGGAGATTGTGTGTGTGAGTGAAGATGGGTGTGATAATTGGAAGTGGAGTGGGGTGATGTGCATGACTGTATGCCTTTGCGTGCAGGATCTTAGGCTGAGGGGTGTGGGGCTTCAACGGGGGCGCTAGAGCCCCTCCGCTCGCGCCCCCAGACGCTAACACCACACCACCGGGGCGCTAACGGGGGCGTTAACGCGAAAAACAATGCAGGCGTGAGCTGGTTAGCGGAAGAAGAGAGAGAGGAGCACACCTTTTGAGGTATTTTGGACCGTTGGGAGCCGAAAAAAACAAAAAAATATATATTTTCTATATAGGTTTACGGAAAAGAGCCGTTGAGCTCATATTAAATTAAAAAAAAATATTTTCTTAAACTATAAATATATACCTTTATAAAATATACTTCATTTCACAATTATACACCTCATTTCACAATTATACACCTTTCCTCCTAAAATCCTTTCAAAACTAACACAAAAAAATGTCGTTGTTTGAATATATTTATAAAAAAAATAAAAAAAAAATTTCGCTGGAGCCTCTGCTGGAGCCCCTCCACACCAGGGGCCAGGGCTCCAACAACCCCCTTATCCAGTTTCTCTCTCTGCCACACGTCAAAATATTATTGGTTGGAGCCCCCATTAAAGCCCCCACACCCCTCAGCCTTACATTTGCTAGTAACCATCGTGTCACCTGTCAGCAGTTATCACCAAATATATCTGCCCACACTCAATCATATAAACAATTACATCAACTCTCTTTCTCTCTCTCTCTGCACACACATGCATAGACAGAGAGAGAAAGAATGCATATATGTTTCTTTTCAGTGAAAATGGATTAGGGTTTTGATGAAAGAATAATAATAATGTTACAAGAAGAAGATGTGTTTTTTAATTCTAAATTAGAATATAATTATGTATAAAAAATGAATAAAGAAGTAGAAGTTGGGAAAGCATAAGCAACACAAGACACGAGGGGGATACAGGGTTGCTAAGTAGAGGAAGAATGGGGAGCAAAGAGTCCTTAATTTCATAGTCTTGTAGTTTACCAGACAAAATATGCTTACTTTTAGGTTTTCAAGTTTTGGTTCCATTTGCCTATGACATCCATCCCCACCACCCACACTCTCTCACTCTTTATAATTATTATTTACTTCACTATTCTACATAATATATACCCTATTCTTGTAAAAGTTACAAAATTTGTATATGTATGTGTGTATATATACGTTCGAGCGTAATTTTAAGTGTAATATACAAGACAGTTATGTAACCGTTAATTACTCACTTTATCTCTCTTTAAGTATGTAAAGTATTATGTATAAGTGTATTATTACGTTACTGATCTCTATATAATATTCGTTCCCAGAAATAAAGGACATGGAGAGAGTTTCATACTTTGTGTAGTGTCCCTTCAAGACACTAAAACTCATAGGTGTTATTCGAATCATGGGGAAGTCACTGTACTTTGATGGCACTGCCCCCAAAAATAAATCAAATAGAAAAATAGTGTTATCAGATAGACACATAGAGTTACAAAATATTTGGTTACATATGATATTATGCTTTTCCTTGAAAAATATGAGAGATTTAGTGTTTTGGAATGACACAAGGAACTGTAGAGTTTGGAGGGATATACAAGAAATTATATACCGGCCTTACAATGATATATATAACACTACTAATAAAAAGAAAAGTAATATTTTATTACCAAACCATGTCTTGTTTCCCTCTTATTAGACTACTTATTCACTATTATTTTACCATTTAATCCATGTAACATACTTATAAATAATTGAATGAAATATTTAATTTGTAATAAATGAAATTGTTTGGTAAAAAGAATTACACTGCGTAAATTTATAAGTAGGAGGTGTAAGCAGTAAGTACGTTGTGTTTCTCTGCATTTTGTCTGCTTTAGCATGCAACTCTAGGGTTTTGTGCTGATGAAGAAGACATATCGATTCACATACATGCTGTCTTATAAGAAAATTATATGATGGAAAGCAAACTATTAAAATCTACACACAATATAGATTATAGAGTTGAAAGATCCACCAATAATGAGACTTAATAGTTAATACATGACCACCCCCTCTTTTCTCTCTCACTCACAAACACACGAATGGTAAATGTAAGTATCTACCAGCTAAGAGTACGTCTAACACCAAAGCTGAAAACTAGCACCCGACAAGAAGAGTGATTACATATTAGTTGTGTAAGAGCATGCATATATACATACATTAGATCACCAAATATTAGGCAATTACCTTCTTGAGTTAACATAAGTTAACACATATAAATCCTAAACTAACGTACTTATCCTTTATACATAGGATTCACCACATGTTCACATTTAATTAATTTGATAATTTGATATATTTTTGAAGAAATTAGATCGTTAGAAGATTGATTAACCTACCTTTATCCTATATTACTTGTGCACATCCATAAGTCTTTTCTCGATAAACAAATCACTACTTTCCTTAGGCAATAATAGTGTGGTTCTACTAAGATTAGTGCATTTAAGTTACAATAATAGATTGTGTTACTGATACCTAATTTCGTAAGCTAGTAGAGTATTAGCGGTTCTCAAACCCGTAGGTTTAAAGATAACATGTTCTTATGCATGCCAATAAAATAATTATGTTGGAGTAAACATATACATGCATAGAGAATCAAATGGTATATATAACTATATATAAATGTGAAAGAAAACTTAGATAAAGTGTTAGGCCATGACATGATGGATGCAAGCATTATTATTAAATAAAATATGAAACAACTCATGATAATTAACATACTAATTAAATTATGTAAACATAAACATCCCTCTTAAATTAAGATGCTGGTGATGGATCGCAAATATTAAATACTAACTCATAAAATATTAATCACATTTCCTCCTAAAACAAGAAATTATTTCCCTTGTTAAAAACATTTTGTATGTACAGAATCCGCATGCACAGGGTTTGATCTACACTAATTAGGGTTCTCAAGTTTCACATGAACAGCTCAATATCAAAAGATAATGTATGCAATTATGCATAGATATACATATATATGATGTTTATTAACGTATTTATATAAACCCTAACAACGACAATTAATCGATCAATGCCAAGAAGAAACAGAAAATAAGGGTTGATTCTGCCAACCTAAGAAGAAAGAATCATTAATAATCTCAAGATTATACCCTTCAGAAGGATAATGAAGTCTCAACAGCAATTTCGTCTGCGAAAGCGCGTACGCACTGAGCGGGACATTCCGATAGCCCGAACTTCTCATCATCACTTCCCATGACCGAAATCGCTCTTTCCGCCGATCCCCCTCCTCCGCCACGATGTCCGAAATCTCTCGCCCGAACCACACTTGCTCCACCTCAATTCTCTCCCGGCTATTTGGCGCCAATGTCGCTTCTAACGACTCGAAAACCGCGGTGTAGTAACTCATTGCTTCTGAAAACCTTTGAAGAAATATTGGGTGGTTGTGGTTAGCTTCTTGTTCAGCTAGGGTTACAATTCTAGGGTTTAAAGATTTAATCTTTCTGAGTAATAAACACAACTTGTCACGGTTTTTTAAATGGCGGTGAAGGTGTAACACACAGTTTACAGCTAGGGTTTCATTAGGGTTGATAACAACTGCGGATAAATGGTCAATAAGGTGACCAATGTATTCGTTGCATTCGTTGTTAGTGTTTGGGAGTAGGAGTGGGTAAAACCTGAAACGGAGCTTTAGCGAGTGTGCGAATATGGATAAACGGTCGCCAGTGCGGCGGAGGAGGTTGAGATTTGTTCCGGTGGCGGTTATGCGAAGAGTTGGAGGTGGGTACCAGTCGGCAATGGCTTGCATTAATGGTGGCCATTGTACACCGTGCATAATGTTGAAATCTATTATGTGAATGTTTTGTGGATTGTTTGGGTTGTGTGGAGTGTGTGGAGTTTGTGGAGTGTGTTGGTGGTGGTGAGGTTGATTTATGGCTTCTAATATGGCTTGGTTGGCTGTGAGTTGACGAATCTGATGAATGGAGTGATTTGGTTTAGGGATAAGTAGGATGATTGGAGAATTGGGTCATTATGTTGTGTTAGGAATATGTTGGTGGTGGTGGTGGTGGTTGTAGGTGGTGGTGGTGGTGGTAGTGGTGGATTGATGTTGAGGATAATATTAGGTGGTGGGATAGGGTGGCGGTGGAGGCGGAGTGATAGGGCTCTAGTGAAAGAGTGGACTAACCGGTGAGTCGAGTCGCCATAGGCGGAGGTGTTGGTGGAGAGGATGGAGATGAGGCGGTGTGCCGTGGTGAAATCGGACCGCGAAATGAGTTGGGCGGCGGTGAAGAGGAGTTGTTTCATGTGGATGGAGGGTGAGTGGTGGTGGTGTTGGTTAAATAAGGTGGATAGTGGTAGTGGTAGTGGTGGTGATGGTGGAGGTGGTAGATCTAGTTGTAAATTATGGTCTTCATTTGGATCTTGATGAGAAGATTGAGAGGATGAACCCAACATTTGGATGGAAACAGTTGTTTGATTGGTTTAATTCCTGTAGAACCCTAAAAATACTTTCTACACACAGTAACTGTGTGAGATGATTGCAACCAAAACACCTGAAGGAAAATCATGAGCGTGCGTGTTATCCTAGATATGCATTTATTATGAGTATTACAACATATACATACACACATCACAAACATATACATATAACACACATATATTATATGGTGGACTTACATTATAGGTAACCATGTCACGTAACATCAGTAAAATTAATAGTTATATGAAGGTTTTTTTTGAATTTAAAGTGGAGTGAGGCCACATATTTCTTCTTCTTCTTCTATTTTTCCCCACTAAAAGATAACACATTAAAAAGGTAAACACAAGTATTCCTTTAGTCTAGTGATTATTCCCTCATATCTATGTTAGTGGTTTGGATAGGAATCTCAGATTTTCTATATATTGGGTTGGGTGTATAGTTGCATGTTTTACTTGTATCTTTGTTTAATTTGATTTGGATAATGGTATTTCCCATGGTTTATTTGGATTTGGTTTCGATTATAGGTGATATTAATTTTCTATTATTTCATTGGATATGTGGTTTACCATTGTTTTACTAATATTGTCTCAACCAACTTATTTCCCTATATAATGAGATGGCTACATAAGTTTAAGGATCACGAGTAAAACTCTATAAAAATGTGCTTATGTTATAAGTTTAAAATTTAAAAGCGGTCCACCAGATATGAAAATTTAAAGTTGATGGATATTTGGAGAAACGATAAGGTGACAGATAGGGTTGTGCACGGTTCAGAATCGTGAGAACTAACCGGAAACGTAAATGACTGAAAAATAGAACCGGAACCGTAACCTATTTTACTAAACCGGTTCGGTTTCAAAATCGGTTCTCGATAATTGCTTTTGTGCCGGAACTAGTTCGATCGTTTATTTAGTAAATGGGTTGTTGTAGATCCCAAAACGACCACGCGAACGGTTTTGCTCTTGATACAAAGTGTCGAGGTGGGTGCGGTAAATCAAACGATCGAACAAAAGATAATATAAAGATAGAATAAGTGAACGATCCCATTGTTGGTTAAAAGAATGATAGATTAAAACATTGAACCGACCCACCCAAGGTGAGCTCCCCTTAGGTGGATGATTTCGCCATGCAAAAGACACACAAATATGACATTCAAGTGACATATGTATAGCCTAACACAACACAACACAACACAAATAAACAAGAAGATCTCCTGCTGAAGCTATACGCCTGCACCGAAGCTCTCGTCTCGTATCCGGATTTTCCGCTCACTTTAATTATTAAGATGACCATTTATATATAACGGGTTTTGTAATTTGATATCGCAAGTCACAACTCTTTGGCCTTACATCACCCCTTCGCTTATGATGTCAAAACATCGTCGAACCGTGTTTCGCATATTCACGAATCAACCCGATAATGCCGAAGCCTCTTCAATCACCCCCTAAATGTATGATCCATTCATGAAGGAGTTATCGCTTCTTTATCCATCTCGGATCTTCAAGCAGTATAGGATCAGAAGAACTATCGTGGAAAACGATCAAATGACAAAGTTTGTTATTTCCTCTTTATGTCCAAATTCGTATCCAATTTGTTCAAAGTTTCTCAACTTCTCGAATGCCTCGAAAATAACATAGAAATAACGCATCAGAAGACTTTGGTTATAATAAAATATTAATTTATTATAAAAGTTCTCGGATAATAAATACCCAAGTGTTTGATTTATAGATCATGTTTAAATCTTGTTTATAATATTTTAATAATTTAAAACCGAGTCATCTCTACCTTGCGAGCGTCTAACTCCATGAATGACTATAATTTCTTGCTACCTGTACTAATATCATTCCCTGTAATGTGGGAAAAATACGTCAGCAATTAGCTGGTGAATTGTTGACTCTAAAATATTTAAATTACCCTTACATACAATACAAATATAGTTTTTTTTGTACAAACTCAGCAGAAAGTATTTCATTTCCGGGATTTGTATCACTTCCCTACACACACAAAAGTGTTTCCCGAGCCATGTAGCCCTTAATGAAGAACTAGTTATGACTGTTAGCCCACGGCAACGTAGCCTTTGACTGTTTAGGCTGAACAGTTATGTTTGAATCTAGACACATGTGTAATCGGTCTGAGTTGCTTTTATTTTCTACATTGTATTATAACGTTTTAGAGATCACGTAATCTCATGTAAACGTTGGATGAATCTTTTTAAGATAAACAACTCGTTCATCTCATAGAGTATAAATATGTCTTGACTGTTTGTAAAGGTTTCACGTATTCACATGTGATTGTCTGTTCTGAATGATGTGATGATCTCGTTTGAAAAACCTTTGTGAATGATTGATTGACTGATTAACCTATAATAAAATAGGTTTATATAAAACCCGGATTGTCTCTTGATCCGGCTACAGAGCTTTAGTCTGGTTTTGATTGCTTTAAACCTTGATTCATCATTTATTTAATTAAAATATTTAGACCTGTAATCTTTCTGTTTATTTACAAATCATATGCTAAGTTTCTTTTTCATGAAGAAACATCTATAATTTGTTTCTTCTTCAAGAAGAAGCGTTCATTGACTACTACATTTGTATGCAAACATATGTTTCTTAATCATGAAAAAACAATGTTTTAACTATATTCGTTGTATATAAAATGCTACGTTTCTTAATCGTGAAGAAACTATATTTTGACTATATCCTCATGTATGAAAAATTCTGGGTTTCTTAATTTTGAAGAAGCATTAATATAATCCTTTGTATGTTTAAAAATTATGTTAACATAATTATGATCAAGGTTTGGGCTATACCCCTGACTATGGTCTAAGCCATATAATAATACGTCTTAAGCTTGTACGAGCAGTACTTCTACTATACGTCGTGTACTAGAATCTATACGGCCAGAACTTCGGGGCTTGACACGCACTACGATGTTCGGCACGTAAAACGAGGTGCGCCGGCTGTCGAGACTCGTCGGCACGTACTTCGAGGCTAGTCGGTTTACGATGATATAATTACCGGTTCGAGGCACGAAACCCGAGGTAGAGAGAGTAATTCTAGAGAGAGAAAGGATTTTGGGTGTGAAATGTGAAGTGCCGTGAACCTTCTATTTATAGCTGATTTCTCAGCCCATCGCGATATGCGATGGGTCTTGGTAATCCCGTCGCGTATCGTGGAGCCGTATATTTCCCGCCGTCATGCCGCGTGCTGACACGTGGATTGATAAGTCATCAAGGTCCATCGCGTATCGCGATGACCTTTGTTCTGGGCTCATCACGCAGCGCAATGGCATGCTGAACTTAAATTTTCACTTTTTGTCCCTCGTCATTGGCAGCTTGTCATGTCTAGGTCTTACTACCATTTTCCAAAAATACTAAGGCGGCTCTCAAGCGGGCGAAGTGCAAGTGCGCCATCAAAGAGCCAATCGCCTGAGACCATACCCGTGCGCTTCGGGTGCTTCGCACCCTCCGCTAGGACCACTGGGTGCATGCTAGGCATACAAGAATACTACTATGGAATTTTATCTCGTTATAAAGAGCTTCCAAATCTTTCCCACTTTCCATATGGGATAGATTTTAACTTCCTTATTTATATCTATGTAGAATGTTTTCACTTTCTTCCATCTTTCCATGTGGGATAGAATTTCCTTATTCCATGTCACACCCCGAGCAAAGGCGGAACATGTCGGGGCGTAACGTATTGATTGGACAGTAGCTCAAAAGACACTAATTAAAGCGATAATAATTATTTAATTTCATTAACATTAACAAGTACACAAATTCAATAATAAACAACAATTGCATCATGTTTTGTATTTTGAATAATATCCTAAGGTAAAACTAATTTCTTCAATTTTGATCAATGTAAGTTACTTGTACCTGTAGCATGTATAAAAATAGAGTTTGCCAACACGAATGTTGGTGAGAATACATAAGTTTTAGTTTTATGTATATATAGAGATAAATCACAATTCATATGTAAATGATGAGTATTGCAATTCTTATGAAAATGTAAACAACTAAATAGATGTGGACACGTTCTTATTGACACGAAATCAACGTACTTGGGTAAATGTATGATCATACTAGATTAGGATAGATGAGAATGAGATTCCAACCACCAAACATAAAATAAACAATTAAGCACATAGAGTATTATCATAGAGCATGCAATGATCATACATAAACATATATTGAATTGTGTTTTGAATAGATGTGAAATAAAAATAAGTAAAATAAAGTATACATGTTACCCCCAAAATATAAAAGATGGAAAAAGGGGGATATGTAAACTCACCTTATAGAGTAGGATAAACGAGGACGAGATAATAAAATAAAAGGCTAGGATGGAAAATGATCAAGCTTCTCGAGATTTGCGGACAATTAATCTTATTTGTTAACGATAAAGTGAGTTAAATATAAATGACAAAATATTAAGGATCTATGACGGGTTTTGAGAGTCGATGCAGTTGTGTGTGACATTAAAATATTGATTGTTACATCTTCGATAATTATAAGGGTTATTATTATATTTATTAAAGTTATTATTATTATTATTATTATTATTATTATTTATGTTTGCTTCCTTTATAAAAAAATGGATATTTTATAAAGTGATATAAAAGTTGGAAAGCTAAGACGAAAATGAATCTTTAAAACGAACACGATTTGGATTATTAAACGAGTTATCATATTCATTCATACATATATATAAAAGATTTTAAGGAGAAAACGACAAGTCTAAAGGGTCGGTTTATCAAATTTACGTTTATTAAATGTTATAACCATATATTAATATAAAATAAAATTATTAAATTGTGTTACAAAAATAAATAACAAAACCGGGTCCAGGGGCTCGAACCCGCGCCTGGACCGGTTCCAGTGTCTTAACAACCCACGCACCAGCCATTGGGCTGGTGTGTTAATTTGTTAGTTTGCATCAGCTCGTTTAAGTATAACCAGTTACTCCCAGAATCCCTTAATCAACAACCAAACCCTAGATCTTTAAATTGATTCAAAAGTGTAATGTTTGTTAAAATTGGTTTAGGGTTATCGTTGCCGGGTTAAAACCGATCTCAATGAAATGCTTAATTACCTATTATGGTGATGATTTGATGGTGGACGAAGGACAAGCAGGTGCGGCACTAGTGGAGATCAAAACTGATATTAACGAGCTTGTTTGTTATAATTAGGTTAGGGTTTTGATTCGCGAGGTAGAGAGGGATGTGTGAACGAGTTTAATTGAATTATAAACATGTTTATATAGAGTTTTAGGACCCTTTAAGGCCGCGGTTCGTAATTAACAAATTAGCTGTCAACAGTTCATAATTTACCAAGTTTAGGGTGTCGGCATGACGCGATTTAGGTAAGCCAATGATTTGGTAATATCAATTTGTCCGAAAATTGAGGAACAAGAAGGGGGGGGGGGGTTTCTCGTCGGCTGATCGTAGGTGAGGAAGAGGAAGAAAGAGATTTAGAAAATATTTGCAGTTTGATCCTTGATAAATGGTTGATGGTTCAAAAGTATATTAAAGTTAGTTGAGGGGTTAGTTTTGTACATGAATTATAGTTATAATCAACTAAAATAAATCAATAAATAGAATGTTAAACACAACGAACTTAATTGATAAAATACCCGAACCCAAACCCGGGTCGGGTCATGATTACAAAAACCGAAAGGGGAAATGGAAAACCCGAAATGTTACATTCCATATCCTTAACATGAGATTACTTTCTTTATGGAATATTTTTATTTCCTTATAAATGATTTTATTTTGTTTATTTAAATTTTCTCATTACTTATTTTAGAGAATAATTTTGATCATTCAACTTTACTAATTTGTCAAAATTTGGAACTTAATTGTGAGGATGTTACAATCACCACTTTGACCATCGTCTTCACCAACATCTCCACTATTTCCATCACGTTCTTCCTCCTCAGTCTCTTCACTATTAGGTTCGGTCTCCGCAAGCAGACCAAACTAAGTACTAGGTTCTTGTCCTCGGTACTTATACCCACTCCTTCCAACAGGCTCCAACATAGCCTTAAACATTGTCTGTTTCGCCATCTCCACATTATCAGGCTCAGATGGTGGTAACATGTTTCCTTCGTCATCAACCTCATCTAGATAGACCGGTCTTGGTATATTCTTCAACAGATTGTCCATGATTAGTTAAACAAAACAAGGATACATCCTCCAGGTGTTCTTCGAGAGCACATTTGATTGCATGCACTTGAAGAACCATCTCAAGAATTTGTTTTCACCTTGTTTGTTAGGTAGGACATTACCCCGACGCACTCAATCTTCAACTTGTCAAAGCCGCCCTTCTGCTCAGATAAGCAATGAGCAACAATATGGAACAAAAACTTCCAATATGCCGGTAAGTGTTTTTTTCTCACAGGTGCTCCACACCACATCATACCCGATGTCGTTCACATATTTCTCCAAATCCTTCTTCTCAATGTGCTCAGAAGAATGATGTAGGGGCATCCTTGATATTCAGGGGCCTTCGAATAACGTCCTCCATGATAGTCAATTTCTGCTTAGCCACCTCAGTAGTAATAGAATCCCCATTCTTCATAGTCTTTGCATTCATCCAAAATTCCTCACCCAACAACTGTGTATCTCCGGGTTAGCGGAGATAGCATGCATCGGAGGGCATTTCAGTAGCCCCTTGATCAATGAGGTAACACCTTATGCTTTTTCTAAGGTAGACGATCCAACTGACAATACATGTTGTGTTGCTACATGAAAACATAAGGCAAACCATTAGAATTGATCATTGAGTTAAGACAAACAATATTTATATGTATAGTATATATATATATATATATATATATATATATATATATATATATATATATATATAGAAACAGGATCAAATACATTTTATTCTTAACATGAAAATAGTGAGAACCAATTTGCAGTTATTATTAGATTTATTTTATAGGTTTTTTATGTTATTTTTTTGTTCGTATTTGCTAATTTTAGATTATGAGACGTTATAAGTATTTGTTGATTTATATTTTGTTGTTATTATGAAATTTTCTTCTTTTGTTGTTATAAGTAAATGTTGGTATTTGTTGTTATTATTTTGTTCTTGATTTTGATTCTTTTGTTGTAATTTTTAGGTTTTCTTTGTTTGTTATTATAAATCTGTAACATCCCGAAATTTCTAGAAAAATAATAGTAAACATATAATCTATTAACGGTAGGAAAGTTTACTTGGATTAGTAGAGATGTAACTAAATAGATAGGGGTACTGGACTTGGATTATGAAGGAAGGATAGACCATGGGCTCAAGCCCATGACCCATAATATATAAACCATAATCACCTATTAATTCATTCATTTCACTCATTCCATACACCATCCAAAACACACACTTAATCTCTCTCTCATATTTCTCTATTTTTCTAGCCGAAACCAAAAAGAAGAATTGATTTCCGACCCGAGGTAATGATAGTATGATATTGTATGGACCCAAACCCGCTAGATCTAGTCGCGAAACAACGAGCTGACACCTTTAAACCGTTAAAGTCACGATATCCAGGTGGAATCGGGTATGAACCAAGCAAAAGATGAGCATAGGGGTCACCCTAGCTCACATCTGGATCGAACGGGACGAAAAACGGTGAAAATGGTGCAAAATACGCATTTCCAACCACCGCCCGGTTTTCCGGCACGGCGGCACCGGAAAGACAGGGGCAGAAAGGCGGCGCGAGCATTTAAGGATGTCAAATAAAGTTTCTGACATTCTCTGACCTAACCCTAATTCGTTAGCGGGGAATTAACGAATTAGCGGTAATTCGTTATGTTGATTCTATAAGGATAAACAACGAACTAGCTTCAATTCGTTAAGCAGTTTGTGATGATCATTCGTTAAATTCAGAAAGCCAGTTCGCTATGCTAAGATAATGAATCAAGTGATTCTTTACTCACCCAGTTCGTTATGTTAAGATAACGAATCAGGAGATTCACTACTCACCAATTCGTTACGTTAAGATAACGAATCAGGTGATTTGTTATTCACCAATTCGCTATGTTCAGATAACGAACCAGGCTGTGTTCTGAATAACGAATTAGACTTTGAAGTAATGACATAAGTGGTCCCTGGACTTGAGATAGAATGATTTAATTACCTAGAAGCCCCTAGACTTTATTAATTATGAAAGATGCCTTTAAAGGTTATCGAGTAACGATTAACTAACGGGTAATGACTCAATGAAGTAAAATCGGCTTAGACGCTTAAGATTAATTAAGTAAAAGATAAGAAAGGCTAGAGCAGTATTTAATATTGTGCTTATTAAACAGTTAGTCGCGCACAACTACAAAAGGGAATAACCATTAACGTTGAACGTAACCGAGCTCAGGTGAGTTTCTAGCCCCATTTCCTTGTTATATTTTCGGGGTTGTAAGCCTATATGTGCCTTCGTTATTAAAGTGGCATAACGTGAGAGCGTGGTAGGGCAAGCCTATACGTTCCTCTGTTATTAAGTGGCATGACGATATTACATGGGAGGAAAAGCCTCTACATGTCTTTGTTAAATAAGTGGCATAACGTAAGTGCGTAGGAAGGCAAGCCTCTATGCGCTTCCGTAAACAAGTGGCTAAGACGTAGGGGCAGTGAAGGGGTTAGCGGTAAGGTGAGCAAGATAGATAGATAGCTATGTGTCTTCGGACACGTATATAAATACATGTAGTGGTTATATGGTAAGTTGTTTGATTAACAAGAACTCACTCAGCGTAGCTGACTTTTAGTATGCACGCAGGTAAATATGTTCAATGAGCTAGTACGAGGATGACACATGGCATGGATTGAACGGCTGGCATCTGAAGATGGATGTTTTAAATACGATGTTATATGTTATGGTTTTAAAGAAAAGATGAAATGATTTGTAACGAGTGATTGAAGTTAACGTTTCCGTGAAAAGTTTTAACAAAATCTGATTTTTAGAACTGTGTTTATGAGTAAATCCGACGTTAAAGTGAGGCACCGGGATCGGCCCTTGCAAAATCATTGTTTATATAGATTGGTATTGTTTCTTACATTCTCATTTTTTTATATATTAGTATTATTTTCTACGTTCTCATGTTAATATTAAATTGTGCAAAAACTTTCCCATATATATTACATTTACTTTTGATCATTTATTTTTCTCTTATAATTTTTATAATACAATGTTTTATAAAAGTTTTGTGTGTCGTTACACTTACATACACGTTATCTTATATATCATATTCATTATAGTGTTTCCCTTCTCTCTCCTCTACACATCTTCTCCCACAGTAAATTCATTACACTCTTCTAATTATCTCATTTTCAATACATTTCTTTTAAATAAAAGTGACAAAAGATCACCCAAATGCAATGCGAATGCAGTGCCTTGGCCATTTGGCCATGGTTTAATTTCATGAAGTTATATAATCAGCGAGTGGGGTTGTGAAACTAATGTATTAGTTTTAGGCATCGTGGCATTTTTTTCAAGAAAAAATATTTCAAAAATATATCAAAAACTATATATAAATCTTTACTTGTGTAGACAAAACATCTTTAGGGTATGTTTGGTTGAAAGTAATGAAATGAAGAGGGAATGGAATAAGAGAAAAAATGGAATTAACCTGAGAATGAAATGGATCATTACCATTCCTTTGTCTTGTTTTTTAATTTTGAATGACACTTTCGTTCGGTCCTAAAGTTTTTGTGTCATTTTAAAGTGAAAAGTTATTAAATTTTGTTTTAACCTTAAAAAAAATTAAAACTAGGAACAAAGATAATAGCTTTCTTTTATCGAATTGGATATTATTACAATGGAAAATTCCTCGAATAACCTATTTCGGCTAAGACTTTTCAGAAATAATCACGTTTTTCAACAAATCCTGTAAGGCTAAAAAGTGTGGCTTTCGATATTAAATTACGAAAACCGTTAGTTTTATTATGGTCAAGAAAATAATTAAAGCCGACGAGAAAACCGGACACGAAACGAGAGCTTTGGGAACGCGCGTTTAGCTTCAACGGGATTAGGCTTCTAGAATGTTGTATTTGGCTATATATATGCCTTATGTACTTCATTTTAGTGTGTGTTTTTGTAAGATGCAAATCACCACCCAAGGGGAGCTCTCCTTGGGTGGGTCGGTTCTAATTTAATGTTATTAATCTTTTATCGATTACGGAGTCGTTCACTATACTTATTATCTTTATATTTTTATTCGATCGTTTGATTTACCGCACCCGTCTCGACACGCTTATCGAGAGCAAAACCGTTCGGTGGTCGTTTTGGGACCTACAATTGGTATCAGAGAGGGTCGAATCTTATGATTCAACTTTGCTCTTGATATTCGGGTTCTATTTCCGCTATTACCCGAACTGAAACGTTAATGACCCGTTAAAGTTTGAAAATAAAGTTTCTAGATCTAGAAACAAAGTCAGAAATAAAGTTGGAAATAAGCGTGTTTGAAGCATTCTCCTTGTAGATCCGGATGTTCGGGATCTACAAGTGCCCGATCTGGGCGTTTCGGGAACCGTTCCGCCATACGTCGAAAATCCGACGACCTACGGTTCTTCCCAGTAACTGTTGGTGGTGGTGAATGGTGGCTGTCCGGGTTTCAAGTTATTAAAAAAAATGTTGTTTTCTTTCGGCTACGCTTTTCCGACGAAGGCAAAGAAAGAACAAAAAAAAAAACGGTGGCTGGTGTTGTCGGGTCTGAGTAGACCGGATCTATTTTTCCGGCAACTATAAGACCTCTCTGTTGATGCTACGTTTTTCCGGCAGAGGGTTATTTTCCGGTGAAATAAAAAAAAACCCGGCGGTGGTTGGTGGTGAAGCCGGCTGCTGCCATATCTCAGGCAGCAGCAACGGCTGATGGTGGTGGGTGTCGGAGGATGATGGTGGAGGGAACAAGGATGTCGGCGAATGACTGGAGGCTGTGGTGTGCTGGAAAATACAGTGGTGGCGGATACGGTGAAGAATGGATGTGGTCGGAGGCTGTGATAGTGGCGGGAATCTGTTTCTCCGTCGGTAAAATGGGTGGCGGCATGTGGATGGTCGAGCAGTGGCGGAGGTGGCCGGTTTTCCGGCAGATGCGTGTTTCCGGCGTCCGGCCGGTAACCGGAGTCGGGTTTTCGGCAGAGGTGGCGGCTGGTGGCGGCTGCTACTTCTTGGGTCACCAAAATGTTTTGTTTTATGCCCTAACCAAGTAATATATGAAGAAATGGGCTTGGGCTCCATCAAACTACTTGGGCTATGGTGGGCCTTTTTTTAAATCATGTGTTGGATTGATGGAGTATACTTGGGCTGAATGTTTATTTAAGGTTTGGGCTTATAAATAGTTGGTGAGCCCACTCAATTTTTCCACCTTATCTTATGGGGCCGGTACAAGACGAGTGTGTCGTTTATATTTCAGAGTTGACCAAATGAAGAAAGTCAAATTCGTTCGGTTTTTCGTCGTTGTTGAACCATGTTCAAAGCATGTTATTTCTATATTATTTTCAAGGCGTTCGAGAAGTTCGAGTCGTGAAGTGAACTTTGAACAAATTGGATACGAATTTAGACTTAAAGAGGAAATAACAAGTTTTGTTCATTTGATCGTTATCCCCGATAGTTCTTCTGAACTTATACTGCTTGAAGATCCGAGATGGATAAAGAAGCGATAACTCCTTTATGAATGTATTAGGTGGATCATACCTTTAGGGGGTGATTGAAGAGGCTTCGGCTTTATCGGGTTGATTCATGAAGATGCGAGACACGGTTCGACGATGTTTTGATATCACAAGCCAATGGGGTGATTATAAGGCCAAAAAGTGTGGCTTGCGATATCAAATTACGAAAACCGTTAATTATATAATGGTCAAGAAAATAATTAAAGCCGACGAGAAAACCGGACACGAAACGAGAGCTTTGGGAACGCGCGTTTTGCTTCAACAGGATTAGGCTTCTAGAATGTTTGTATTTGGCTATATATATGCCTTATGTACTTCATTTTAGTGTGTGTTTTTGTAAGATGTAAATCACCACCCAAGGGGAGCTCACCTTGGGTGGGTCGGTTCTAGTTTAATTTATTAATCTTTTACCGATTACGGAGTCGTTCACTATACTTATTATCTTTATATTTTTGTTCGATCGTTTGATTTACCGCACCGTCTCGACACGCTTATCAAGAGCAAAACCGTTATTAAACCTACTAGCAAAAGTAAATTCCCGTTAATTTTTCAATTCTCTTTCTTTTAAAGCTCTCTTGGAAGTTTGAATTAAAGCACATGAAGATAAGCAATTGATGAGTGGGTCAAAGAAAACGACAAATGCATGAGTAAAGGGATTGAATACACGGAGGAGAATTTTGATCAAATTTAGTGAAACGATTTCTCAATACTAGGTACATAATAATTGTTGTCGACTGAAGAAACACTAACCGGACCCACGACAGATTACGGATAACCTGGGGGTTAGATAGATGTTTCCCACGAGGGGTTAGACCCAGCAAAGATGGTTCTTCTGATAACCTGCAAAACAGACACCGTGAGCTTGTCACTGAGAAGGGGGGGTTCCTCCTTGTGACCACCCTCCGGCGTGAGAATCAGACTAGATTGCTCTTTAAATATAAATGTATATTAAGAGATTGCTAGAGCAGATATCAGGTATAATATGATGATAATGTGATAAGATATGATAAGATGAGATGATCATACCATTTGTGGTATTTATAGCCGAAGGTAGGTTTCCAAGGAGGTGTAGCCTACTGAATAGTATTCCTGTTCAATCAACTGTGGCCTACGCTGCCATGCTGGTAGTTGGTGGATAGGCAGCAGCTGATAGTGACCAGGCCTGCTGTGTACTATTCCTTTTTCACCAACTACAGGCTATGCACGTGGTATGTCAGGAGTTGGTGAGTAGGTAGCGGCTAATAGTGACATACAGTACAAGAGCATGCTGCTCGCCATACTGTTGTCAATGAGCTGTCATATCTTTGGACAGATCTTTTGCCCATACCTCGTCAGGTACAGTAAAAGATCCTCAGTATCGTACGGACTGGCTCATTTGGGCGGGAGTATTCCCCCTCCTGCCTTTGTGCGGGACTGTTCCCGGCTTGCTCATTCCTTCTACAGGTGACTGCTGAATTATTATGAGAGTTAAGCCTTGTGCGTGTAGCCATGCTGCGCGGGTAGCCTTCCCTGATGGCCGGTATCCGTAACTGCGGGAACAGGCGGAGTACCTGGAAACCATTGGGAGGCGTTTCCTGCGGGGACAGCTTGCGTACCGCACGTGAGGATGTCACGTCTCTGAGCGTGGTGGGTCCTGCTGATCCAGTTGGTTTCTGCGCAGACGTTCCTTTAGTTTAGTCTTGCGGGTTCAACCGCGCAGACGTCCGTTAAGGAGTCTTGCGGGTTGAACTGCGCAGACGTCCCTTTTCAAGGTGAGTCTGTGGGTCCAACTGGGCTCTGCTGGGACCTACCTCTTCAAGTCCCCCCAGTCCAATGTTCTTATCATGAATGTTTAACAAAGTGAGGTGAACTTTTGGACTTTAAGCAAAGGGTTTTTGAAAAGGGTTTAGTTTTAAGGATTTCCATGGGGATTCTTCCCGCGGAAGTCCTAATGTCACGCAGAATTTCCCACTGTTCTGCTTGATCTTTGGGTATGATGCGGGTAGGTCTGTAACCTCCTCGCAAGTCAGGAGCGTTGAGTACCTCTTGTGTAGATTCTCCATGAGGTTTTGGTAGTTTTGAACATAGTGATCAATTATGTTAAAACCACCAATTCCATCTTGAAGTTTCAAACAATCTAGTTCTCGACGTTCCCGCTATGCGGGGATGTTATTCCCATTTGCGCAAGCATGGCCCAGAAGATCCTTCTTGGTTTCATTTCCCTGCGGAGTGCTAGGTATGTGAAGGGTTTTGCCTTGACACTGTACCCGCACTCGTCTTATAGTTACTTTACTCCCAAGGTATTCCTGGCGTCAATTCCCTGCAGGTGCTAGGTATGTGAAGGGTTTTGCCTTAACACTGTACCCGCACCCGTCTTATAGTTACTTGGTTGCCGAGGTATTCCTGGCGTCAATTCCCTGCAGGTGCTAGGTATGTGAAGGGTTTTGCCTTAACACTATACCCGCACCCGTCTTATAGTTACTTGGTTGCCGAGGTATTCTTGGCTTCAATTCCCTGCGGGTGCTAAGTATGTGAAGGGTTTTGCCTTGACACTGTACCCGCACCCGTCTTATAGTTACTTGGTTGCCAAGGTAAGGGGTATATTCCCGCTTACTTTTGAATCTTTGAGACTTGCGTTATAAACGTTATATGAATTGCGCATGCATATTTTAGTTTATTTTAGCAATTTTCCCAGTGTTTTGGATAAGTTAACCGTTCGACGCGTGGTTGTCAATAGGTTCGGTTTCTTATGATTTGTGCGGTTAGGACCGGCACTTTCATTTAGTGGAATGACCAAAGTTTACCTATGACTGACCTGCGTGAAGGTTTGCCATTTTTTCGGTTTATGCGGGTTTTGCCGCCTTCCCCACGCAACGACTTTCCTCGTAATTATGCGGTGAAGACCGGCATATCCGTGTGGAAAGTTTACATGTATAAATGTAAAATCATCAGCGTCAATGTTCTAAGGAGAATCATTTCCATTAAAAGTGGCTCTGGGCCTTTTACAAATTTGGAATTGATCTACATGTAACACTTGCGTAATTGAGCTCCGTTCCATGTTCTTGGGACGGGAGTGCCATCGAGCCTTTCGAGCCGGTATGCGCCCTTTCCCAGCACTTGTTTGATAACGTACGGACCTTCCCAGACAGGAGTCAGCTTTCCTGGGCGATCTTGGTTCGAAGCCTCGTTGTTACGCAATATGTAGTCTCCTACATTGAAGTTGCAGAGTTTTACCCGCGTGTTGTAGTACTTTTGCATTTGTCGTTTGTAGTTCTCTTCACGCATTGCGGCTAAGTCTCTGCGTTCCTCGGTTAGCATAAGGTCTAACCGTCTTTCCGCATTATTGTCCTCTGGTTGAATCATGACCCTTGATGAGGGTAAACCAATTTCGACCGGGACCATGGCTTCAGTGCCATAAGTGAGGCTGAACGGGGTTTCTCCCGTACTTGCCTTTTTCATCGTTCTGTGTGCCCAAAGTACGTGTGGAACTTCGTCCACCCAGCCGGATCTGTGTTTCAATAGTCTTCTCTTTATGCCGTCGACGATGCTCCTATTTGCTCTTTCCACCTCACCATTACCCTGCGGGTGCGCCACCGAGGTAAAGGTGTGGGTGATTTGAAGTTCTTTAAGCCACTGTTGTAGCTTCTTGTCAGCAAAGTTGGTGCCGTTATCGCTCACCAAATTCTGTGGAGCCCGAAACGACAAATGATAAATTCCCAAATGAATTTTTTGATATGTTTCGCGGTCGTTTGGGCTAAGGGTTTTGCTTCTATCCACTTGGTGAAGTAGTCGATGGCGACCACTAGAAACTGGACGTTCCCTGCTGCTGTGGGAAATGGGCCAGTCACGTCGATGGCCCACTTCTGAAATGGCCATGCAGAGGTGACTGGAACAAGTTCATTCTTCGGGCGATGCGTGTTGGGTGCGTAGAGCTGACAAGACCTGCATTTTCTGATGTACGCCAGCGCATCCGTATGCATCCCCGGCCAAAAGTATCCCGCGTTGTTTAGCTTAGCTACAACTGCGCGTGGACCTGCATGTATCCCACAGATGCCTTCGTGTACTTCCCTTAGGAGGTAGTTGGCATCTTGGTCGTCAACGCATCTAAGGAGGGGGCCAAGAAAGTTACGTCTGTAAAGGACGTCATCAATGAGTTGATAGTTCAGTGCTTTACAGCGTAGTTTTCTTGCCTGTGTTTTTGACTCTGGTAGTATGCCCGCCGTAAGGTAATTTATTATTGGTGTCATCCACGTTTCTGTGCCGGTTTGGATGACACAAACTTCCTTGTGTGGGACTGATGGTGCTCCCAGGAGTTCAATGCGGATGTCCTTTCCCAAGTGAGTGAAAGCTAATGACGCAAGCTTGCTTAACGCATCCGCAGATTTTTTTTCGCTACGCTTGACGTGTATGACTTTACAATCATTAAAATCGCGCATGAGGGTTTTTGCTTGAGCGAGGTACAGGGCCATTGTGTCGTTCACGGCCGTGTACGTCCCGTTTATCTGGTTGGCAACTAACATGGAATCCACATGGGCTTCCAAGTTCTTTACTCCCATTTTACGCGCAATCCTTAAACCGGCCAAGAATGCTTCATACTCAGCTTCGTTATTCGTACTTGGAAAGTCTAGTCGAATAGCGTAAGTGTATTCTTGGCCTGTTGGGTTGGTAAATTTTAACCCTGCGCCTGAGCCCTCGCTGCTGGCCGCTCCATCAATGTAAAGTCGCCAGACTTCATCGATGTCTAGTGCTGGAGAGGGTTGAGCCTCGTCCTGGAACTCTTTCTCCCGCGATGCGGGGACTTCGGTAATAAAGTCGGCCAAGACATGGCCTTTTATAGATGGCCTTGGCTTGTATTTTATCGCGTATTCTCCCAATTCTATTGCCCATTTGGCTAGGCGTCCCGAAAGTTCGGGTTTGCCTAAAACGTTTGCAAGTTTGAAGTTGGTGAGAATAGTAATTGGGTGACCTTGGAAATATCGTCTTAGCCTGCGTGAAGCCTGTACAAGTGCTAAGACTAATTTTTCCAGGGTAGAGTACCGAGTTTCGACGTCTGTTAGGAGACGGCTAACATAGTAGATTGGCATCTGGATGCCTTTTCGCTCGACTAACAGGACGGCCCCGGTTGCTCTATCTGTGGCGGAGAGGTATAGGATTAATTCCTCTCCCGCTTCTGGTGCTGTGAGCGTTGGGAGTTCGATCAAACGTGACCGAATTTCCTGAAAAGCTGCTTCCGCTTCTGGTGTCCAGCGGAAGTGCGTTTTCTTTAGACAGTTTCTCAGCGTCGACACGAATGGGAACGACCTATCCGCATGATTTGCCAAGAAGCGGTTAAGTGCAACTAGGCGTCCGTTCAGTGTCTGAGCTTGTTTGATGGTGGTAGGTGATTCCATTTTGATAATGGCTTCGACCTTTTCAGGGTTCGCTCTGAAGCCATCTTTTGTAACGATGACTCCTAAGAACTTCCCTTCTTCCATCCCAAAGGAACACTTGCTCGGGTTGAGCTTCATGTTTATCCTTCTGAGTGTGTTGAATGTTTCTTCGATGTCTTTCAACATCGTTTCTGGGTTAAGGCTTTTAATGACCAGGTCATCCATGTATACTTCCAAGTTTCTCCCAATTTGGGCATGAAACTCTTTGTCCATCAGGCGCTGGTATGTGGACCCGGCATTCTTAAGTCCGAATGGCATCATTTGATAACAGAATGTGCCATCGGGCGTCCGAAATGCGGTTTTGTCCTGATCGTCAACGGCCATATGGATTTGATGGTACCCTTTATACGCATCAAGGAAGCATTTAAGGCGAAACGGTGATAACGAATCTACCTTAAGATCAATTTCGGGTAACGGGTAACAATCTTTGGGGCATGCTTTGTTCAAGTCTTTGAAATCTATGCACATGCGCCATTGCTTGTTAGACTTTGGTACCATAACGGGATTTGCAACCCTAGTTTGATATCTGCTAACGCGTACGATGCCCACGTCAAGGAGTTCCTTGACTTGGGTTCTACACGCGTTAGCTTGTTCCGCCCCCATTACTCTACGCTTTTGTATGACCGGCGTAAAAGCCTGGTCACACTTGAGCTTATGCTCTGCTTTACTTCGAGGTACACCAGTCATGTCTGCTGGTTTCCATGCGAAGATGTCAGCGTTTTTTTGTAGTAAGCGTTTGAGTAATGTGCGCGTAGGATCAGTTATTGTTGGGCCAATGGTAACCGCCTGGTCGGGGTATTTTCCATTAAAAGCCCATTCTTCTGGTTCGGTGATGCTGGGTTTAGCCATCTTTGGTTTGGGTGTTGATGAGACAGATGCGATGCATACCTGGGGAATACCGGTGACCATCGCCACGCCCTCAGCTGTTGGCCATCCCATCATGCCGTGGACTGAAGATACTACGGCGTTGAATCTTGCCATCCCGTCTCTCCCGAAGAGAATGTCGTACGTGTGGTGTGGCTTCCTCATTACGACAAAGTCCACATCCTCTGTGCGGGAGAGTTTTCCGTCTGTGAGAGTGACGGGGAAAGATAGGATACCCAGAGGGGTGTTTGTGCTACCGTCGAACCCTTCCATCAAGGCGTAGACCGTTTCCAAGCGTTCATTGTCTTCATCATCTAACTTGTCGAAGAACTGCCTGTACATAACTGTTGACGAGGCACCGTTGTCAACAAGAGTGCGGGAAGTGATGTAGTGCCCCAGCTGGCTTTTGATGACGATAGGGCCTTCTTTGCTGGGTCCTCCTGACACTCGCGGGAAGCGCACCTCAGCTTCTTTCCATGCGCATGGTTCTGTCGTCTGTCTTTTTCTTCCTCTGATGTTACCACGAACCATGTGAATGCTGATGTCAACGGGCTTTCGTCCGTTGCTTTTGTATCGGTTGTCATTCTGCCCTCTATTCCTGATTGATGCCACCAGGTGTGTAAGTTTGCCTTCTTTGACGAATGTTTCGATAATATTCCTCAGAGATGAACACTTCTCAGTGGTGTGACCCTTTGTACCGTGGAAGTCACAGTATTTGCTCTGGTCCGCGTCAGGTCGTTGTTGGACCGTTGGAGCTTTTGGCCATGGGAGTTTCTCAGTGGCAAATATCTCCGTGACGCTTTTGGTGAGGGGCGTCCACCTGGTGTGTTGGCCTGATGGGTGTGTATTATCCCTTCCGCCTAATAGGGAGCGAGAGCTGGATGAGGTGTCAAAGTTTACCCTTGACTGCCATATGCTTGGCTTCCTCCTTTTGTTTTGCCAGGCGGACTGGACGCTGTTTTCTCTAGTCCTCTGCGTGTAGAAGTTTGTAGTCTGGGGCAGATTCCCACCCAGTTGCTTCTCCGTTTCGGCAAAGCGCTTGGCTGCCGTCATGATGGCATCCCATGTGGGTGGCATGCCATCTTTACCCGTCAACGTGCGGATAAGCTCTGGGTATTCGGCGCCTTGGATGAAAGCGGCGCGAACAAGGTCCTCGCTTATAACGCCCAGACTCAGCTTTTTCGAGTTAAAGCGGGTGATGAAGTCTAGTAAAGGTTCCTCCTTATCTCTAACGCAGTTGAGGATCGTCCACTGTTCTTCAATATATTTCCTCTGTTGACTGAAGTGTTGGCTAAACTTGTGCTGGAAGTCCGCCCAATCATAGATGTGGTGGACCGGTAAACGGTCAAACCACGCTCTAGCCGCTCCAACCAGTGTCATCTGGAACATATAACACCACGTGGGTTCCGTCCAGTTGCTGACGGTTGCCCCCGCTATGAATCTGTTCAGGTGATCATCTGGGTCGGATATACCATCATAAGTGCCGATGTTGGGCATCTGCTTGGCACTTTTCGGGGCGATTGCTTCCGCAATGTCCCTTGCAAACTTGGATGTTCCCGCGTTTGCAGCAGTTGGTCTGAAGGTTTTGGAGAAGTCACGTGGGTTTCCTCCCGCGTTCCTTTGTTTGAAGGTTTCTCCGAAATTCCTTCTCGTTTGGAAATCCGTTTCCTTACTCTTCCCTTTCGCCCTAAGGCGAGGGTTTGCGTCGGTGTCGGATTCCTCCTGATCCTCGCCCGAGGACTCGCACTCACTGCTCATGTTGAGCTGTTGGCGAGTGCTTCCAAAATCGTCAGCCTGTTGGACGGAACGCAAGCGTTCGTCCAACTCAGCTTGGAAATCCTTCTGACGTGCCTCCGCCCATGCCTTAACTTCATCGAGTGTTTGGCGGGGGAGTCTTGTTCGTTTCTCTAATTGGGTATCGGTGAATCCCAGTGAGCGATTATTTACTGCACTTGCCCCAGCTTGGGTAGCTGGGGTAGTGTTCGTAAAATTTACTTCACTTGCCCCGGCTTGGGTAACCGGGGTAGTGTTCGTAAAGACTGTGTAGCCGGTATTCCCCCCAGTAGCTGGGGTTGTGGTTACCGGAGTTTCTTTAACCATCTTTCCAGAAGTTTGAAAAAACTGAAAAGAAATGAAGTTCTAGCTTTTATGCACGGATGGCGCCAATGAAGAAACACTAACCGGACCCACGACAGATTACGGATAACCTGGGGGTTAGATAGATGTTTCCCACGAGGGGTTAGACCCAGCAAAGATGGTTCTTCTGATAACCTGCAAAACAGACACCGTGAGCTTGTCACTGAGAAGGGGGGGTTCCTCCTTGTGACCACCCTCCGGCGTGAGAATCAGACTAGATTGCTCTTTAAATATAAATGTATATTAAGAGATTGCTAGAGCAGATATCAGGTATAATATGATGATAATGTGATAAGATATGATAAGATGAGATGATCATACCATTTGTGGTATTTATAGCCGAAGGTAGGTTTCCAAGGAGGTGTAGCCTGCTGAATAGTATTCCTGTTCAACCAACTGTGGCCTACGCACGTGCCATGCTGGTAGTTGGTGGATAGGCAGCAGCTGATAGTGACCAGGCCTGCTGTGTACTATTCCTTTTTCACCAACTACAGGCTATGCACGTGGTATGTCAGGAGTTGGTGAGTAGGTAGCGGCTAATAGTGACATACAGTACAAGAGCATGCTGCTCGCCATACTGTTGTCAATGAGCTGTCGTATCTTTGGACAGATCTTTTGCCCATACCTCGTCAGGTACAGTAAAAGATCCTCAGTATCGTACGGACTGGCTCATTTGGACGGGAGTATTCCCCCTCCTGCCTTTGTGCGGGACTGTTCCCGGCTTGCTCGTTCCTTCTTCAGGTGACTGCTGAATTATTATGAGTTAAGCCTTGTGCGTGTAGCCATGCTGCGCGGGTAGCCTTCCCTGATGGCCGGTATCCGTAACTGCGGGAACAGGCGGAGTACCTGGAAACCATTGGGAGGCGTTTCCTGCGGGGACAGCTTGCGTACCGCACGTGAGGACGTCACGTCTCTGAGCGTGGTGGGTCCTGCTGATCTAGTTGGTTTCTGCGCAGACGTTCCTTTAGTTTAGTCTTGCGGGTTCAACCGCGCAGACGTCCGTTAAGGAGTCTTGCGGGTTGAACTGCGCAGACGTCCCTTTTCAAGGTGAGTCTGTGGGTCCAACTGGGCTCTACTGGGACCTACCTCTTCATCGACTTGTCGGGTTAATTCAGATCCGGGTCAAAAATCAAATGGGTCACTAGGTCAACGAGTCAAAAGTTAGTGGGGCCAGTCAAACAGTTTGAAATGGTCGTGAAGAATGGAGTAATTGGAAGCTTGAATGCTTATCTTTAGAAGAAAGTTATGGCACGTTTATTTTTAGCATAAATAAAGTAGAAATTCATAATTGTTCGTTTAAAGAGTTTTCCATGCAGTTTCACTTTTATTTCCATTCGTTGTAATCATATGCTTAAAGAAAATCGGAAGCTTTTGCTCCAAAATCTGTGTGTTGTGCGAGTGATATGCCATTAAAGTTATACATAATTTGTTACTAACGTTAATTACCTGTTAACATTTGACTAAGTGCCATTAATATTAAAACACAATGCGAAAAATCAGTCAGTAGCTTTTACTATTTTGATATTACAAAATAGGAGCAATGAAAGTTCAATAGAGCCTCAACAAAAATAAATATGGTGATGAATGGGACCGTGCATTAGTTATTAGAACTTTTGATATGGGACCATTTTTAAAATATCTGTTTTGTTTTGTAAGGCCCGGTTTTGATTACTTAAGTCTTTCGTATTTGTATTAGTCTAGTTTTCGTTTATGTACGTTTACGCTTATATGTATTGGGCCTGAGGCCTTGTGTACTTGGTACCTATTGGGCTTGTTATTAATGAAATGGTGTATAACATACCACACTATATAATGTGTGTGTATGGAATACACCAAACAACTCTTGCACTTTAATTCATCCAAGTAACTCATCTCTCTCAACTCCCTCACCCACCTTCTAACTTTCGGCCCTCTCTCTAACACACATACAAGATCCGAGATCTCGGTCCGACTAGTTGTTTCCGCCAACTAGTTGTGAGGTTGATCCAAGAACGACTAGTACTTATGTTTTGTTGTTTGATCCGGTTTCGGGACCTACAAATCCTCAAAACAGCAAAAGAATTTCGTCAAATCCTACGGAGTATCACCACCGACGGAATTCGTGGACTTTTAAAATCACGCCACGTGTCAACGTATTAATGGACCCGACGTAATTCTTCATCTTCTGCCTCTCAAACCTCCATCTCCGTCATTCTTATTTCTCCACAAAATAAAGCAAACCCATAATGTAAATTGCTTAGTTTTTTTAGCGAAGCGCAACCATAGTGTACAATTTCACTCCATAACTCAAAATCAAAAACATCCAAATAGAAAATCTAGGTTTCGACGGACAAATTAAACAGTCGGATCCGACGGAAGCATGAACTGAATCGTCGGATCCGGCTTTTTGATGTTAAGTACGAATACGTCGGATTGCTTAAAAAACGTCGGATTCGCCAGAAAATTTGAATACGTGTCAACATCTGATAGGATATATTAATCCGTCGGATCAGTTCCTGTTTCTATCGGATCCAACGGAATTCTTTGGCCATTTTTAGGGATTTGTTGAAAACCATTATTGTTCTTGGAAAGTGTTAAAATAGGGTATTTGAGGTATTTTTCCTTATATAACGGGAAAACTCCATAGAATTGTAACTAAGTTTCACAAGTGTTTCAACTAAGTCACTCATTTTTTTTCTCTATCAGGTCACTAACTTTTAAATAACCTTTTAGTTACATCACTTTTACCTATTTAGTAGGTCATCATGCCAACATGACATTTTTTTTTTCACTTTTTCTTTTATTTAAAATGTTGATAATGTGAAATTTGTACATTATTGTTATTAAATTAATAAATAATCGAAGAAAATACACCCATCTCCATTTTGCATAGGACTCGTTTCATCCTCCATCTTCATTAATCATTATCCAATGTATGTTTGTGTGAGAGAAAAAAGAGTATGCAACTTATTTCTCTCCAAAGCCTTTATCGCTTCCAAATTTTTACTCACACCTTTTCATTCCATCTTTTATCCATAATCTTTCAAATAGACGTTTCCCTCTTTTTCTTAAATTCAATCAAACTTTCCTGAAAAGCCTTGTAATTTCATAACAAAATAAAATATTTTGATTAAGATGTTTGGCAAGATTGGTCCTTATGCAAACCGATTACAAAAATTTTTTTGAAAGATTGAAACAAACAATTCTCTCTCTTTTTTATCAAGAAAAAAAAAGTTAGCTATTATGGGCAACGGCTAGGACTAAGGGCTCAAACATTTCACTTGCAACCTAGCCTTGACAGGGATAACTACGGCTCAAACGCTTCGCATTATAAGGCATCTATGTAGCCGTTCCTTCTGATAAAATGTCATGTGTCATCAGTTTGTGGGCCTATTATCAAAGAAAACTTTATAACCCATATGTTTAAGTCAAGTGTCATCTTCTGAATGGTCTTGTTTTTAACGAAGCCCTTATATAACAATTTTTATGTTTATTTTGACTTTTCCTTATCAGTGAATGAATATTTTTATGATTTTTCAATGGGTTGTACTGTTCAGCGCTGGCACAAATCTACCAAACTTGTGAGTTGAGAGCATGGTTTAATGACTTATGTGACACTTGCATTAACTATGTCACTAACTTATGGCTGTCATAAACGCCTTTTTTCCTTTTATTTTCACAAAACCAAACCACATCAATGACACATGGCTTCCAAAAAAAGAAACAAAATGGATGCCAACTTGGAATCAAATTATCATTCAAATAAAAAGGATTATATTCAATTCCCTAGAAATCAAATTATTGTTCTTGAAAATAAATGCACATCAATGGACATGACTTCCTCCTGCTTACAAGGATGATATTCCCCATAAGACTGGCAAGGGTTGTTTTTTTATACTTTTTTTTTAACTTGGTATTTCCATTCTTAAATATATAAACGTTTGCACCCTCAAACCAAAATTAATCTGCATCTTTAATTTCTTTAGAATCGTAAGTTGGGAAATCTTAAATTGACAAAGAACCCGACATGAAACGTGGATTGATGATGACCAGTCGTCACATGAGATTGCATAAGAAATGAAAAATGATGCAGTACGTATTTGTTGAAAGTACGTTGAAGGATAGCTACAAAACACGAAATTGAAAAAAAAATCTCAGTTTCAGATATTACTCTCTTTTCATTCACCTTTTAACATGATGCATGTATGCTCTTCTAATGTTTTCAATTCTTATATACAATTTGTGCTAATTACGTACTCATAATGTTGTTTAAAAACAATTTTGTACGAAATTCTTTTTATTATGATAATAGATGCGTTATGTGAATCAATGTATTTGATTTAATGATATTGTTATGGACTAGAAACTTTCGTTGTTGGCTTATGTTTGCTTTATTCAACATTCATATATGATTTCATGTCAAAAGTTCATCAAAGATTGTTATGTGAAATCTCTTTCATGAAAACGTTATACTTGCTTGTGATTTTATATTTGTGCTACATTTATCGTATGGTTGTTTGGGTTTACGATATATGTTGATCATTTGATATCAAACTGAGCCTTACGGTTATTTCTCCAACTAATTTGTACAACAGAGAAATGTTTTACCTTCTTAGACTGTGCTATATGATGGGTGAAAATGCCACGATGCTTGTTTCCTTTTTTTTTAATTGTTGGAACTTGGAAGTTTAATTAATTTGATCCACACTCAAAGTCTATACAAAGATCTCTATATCAGAATAAAGTTCAATGACTATGAAGAATAAAGAAACATCCTCACAATGTCAACCGAATGTGGTTCTTCAAACATGATTATGAATAAGAAAACCTATTTATGATAGTTGTCGTCGTTAGATCATTCTTTGACTGTTGCTTGTAGCTAAGATCTAATATTCGATCTAATTTGAACGACATTGTAGTATATATCCGTTATATATTTTGAATTTGTTGGAATTGATTGTTTAGAAGTTACATTTAATAGTGGATAAACATCATTTGATAAGGATAACCATCACATAACACTAGACCAAGGCTATCTGTTTTAATTTAGAAGAGTTATCCTTTATCAAATAAAATTGCCTTTACTCTTGCAACGATTGGTTAATTATATGCTACACAGTTAAAGTTTTACACTTTTGTCATGCTTTATAGGGTAAAAATAGAATTTCAGAGAGGATAAATTTTGTGGTTTCTCTAAAACAAAGGGACAAAAGAGAGATTTTCCTTCTATTTTAGATGAATAAAAGATTTTGGTGTTTTATAGACAAGTTAAAAGAAAACTGAGTCAATTTTTTTGTCAGAAACTTTGATCCCATCTCCTATGTATTTTTGTCCAATGTTCACCGATGTTAAAAAGAAAAAGGGAGAGTGGCACTTGGAAAAGAGCATTCTCACGTAAAGCCTTTAATGTAACATGCACCTGTCCCCACCTTCTTTTGTGAATAAAGAACAAATTAATTTCATCATTCTAATTATACTAGAATCATCGATTTCGTCATGAAAGTACCGTTAGAGTGTTAGGAGGACCGGATCAGCGTCGGCTTCGAGAATTCTTGGAACATTTTGGGTCTGGGACAACTAAACAGATCGACATGTTTAAGACATATTAAAATGCGTGTCTTAACAAGGTAAAGACGTTAACTGTTAGTAACATGTGTAATTTTTAATTCAAAAATAATAATAAATATACACTCCTAAAGTCCTAAACCTGAAGTCATACTTATATACGACATTTCACTCATATTCGTTAGAACCCGCTATTATATTTTTAATGGATATTGTAATTTGCTTCTATAATTTTTTGTTTCAAGTATGTTATGGATTTGTGGTTTTTGTTTCATGTATGTTAAGGATTGTGTTTTAGGGTTTTTGATCGGAAGAAAGATACGAGTCGACTAACGTAAAACTAATCTCGAAATGACGATCCATACGACGAAACAGTGTTTTAATTCGGGTGTTTGAATTTCCAAATTACAATAATCAATCCATTTGAATCATCATTTCAAGATAAGTTTTACATCAATGAACTTGTTTCCTTCTTCCGATCAAAAGCCTTAAAACATCGATTTAAAACTCGTAAAAACTTAACAATGTTAAGTGTTTTTCAATGGAGGTCCATTGAGATAAAAATAATTGAAATGGTAGACTGTTGGTAGTGATTTTTAGAGGTAGGATTATTATCGGCCAATGCACAAAAGGTAGGATTACTTATTTCTAGTTTCCCATAATTAATTTATTACAAATGTGGGTAGGTGTTGCCAGTAATTTTGTAGTTTGTGCGTATTTAAAAGTAGAAATGAGATAACAATACAGGATTAGTCGGTGCATCTTTTTATGTTTTTTAAACTGAAGTTAAAAAAAAATATTTTGAAAAAGGCTTTTGCATGTGTTTATATGTAAAAAGCTCTAAAAAGATTATGTAAAAATGTGTTTTTACATGAAAAATGATTTTTTTTAGTATTTTTTTACATGTAAAATGAAGAGTTAATAAGTTCCTTACTTTTTTTGAGTTCCCTCTTGAACTTATCCCTATATATATATATACAAGATCATGATCATGTGAAAACCATGAGAACCATTTTGATCACAAAATACCCAAAATAAAAAATCATAAAACAAAAAAAATGCAGAAATGAAAAAAGTAAAAAAAAAAACCCAAAATTCTTATTTATCATTTTGGTTTCATTAAAAAACGTCTCCGTTTAGCTAAATTATACATATATGTATAATATGTACATATATGGTTTTTATACACGTGTGTACAATTTAAGGTACATGATAATGTGCATATATGTACAATATTATGTAACTAGAGATTAAATGAAATTATACACATGTGTATAATTTGAAGTTCTTTTTATTTGAAACCAGAATGAAATATAAGAATTTTGGTTTTTATACTATTTAAAAAATTTTGTTTTATACTTTTTTAGAGGCTTTTTAGTGGTTTAAAATGGTTCTCAATATTCTCAATTTTCAAATAGTTCTTAAAAAACAATAAAAATTAAACAATCTGGCATCCTTGTTTGTCATAGATGGCAACCATTATGTAAAAGAAAGCCAACTAGAAAAAAGCCACACAAACAAATTAAACAAAGCCCTTGAGTCCATTAAAGGGTTTTTAAGCCACTCTATACATTCAATCCATTCCGATTATATACCACAAAAAACGAGTAATGAACAATATAATAACCAAATTAACTTGGAAATCACCATTAATCCAACCAAAGCATAATTCCGTTCGGCTTCTTAGAAACAGTGACAGATATAGAAGAAAAGTTTAGGGTTTCTTAGAAACAGTGACGGATATAGAAGAAAAGTTTAGGGTGGTGTGCACTAAAAATATTTTATTCAAGGGTAGCTGATAAAAAAAAATTGCATTAAAAATGCATTTTATCAAGAAAGTTATAAGGTAGTATATTTGTTAATTTATTTGTGTAATAATCATATAAGTACATAAGTAC
This sequence comes from Bidens hawaiensis, assembly GCF_021521415.1. Lineage (NCBI taxonomy): Eukaryota > Viridiplantae > Streptophyta > Magnoliopsida > Asterales > Asteraceae > Bidens > Bidens hawaiensis. The sequence goes on from NW_027495843.1 coordinate 60,207, forward strand.
GTAAGTACATTGAAGTCTGTTGAAAGTTATATAATGTTTCTAATTCAATTATTCAGATCAATGTTTCTTTTTTGTTCTAATTGTATGGGCTTACTGGATGCCTTGAGTAAGGGCTACTGGGCTAGTGACTACAAGTGGACTTAAAGCTCAATGGGCTGGATGGGCTTAAGAGTGTTGCTGGTCATTAGTCAAGAGTATAGTGAAACGGGTCAAAGCTCCGGGTCTATATATTCTGAGTCTTGACATTGTTGAGTTAACGCTTGTAACTTTCTAATAGTCACATAAAAGTTGTTAGATCTAGGGGTTGCTTCTGATTGTTAGTGTTCAGAATCATTGCTTGTCAGATCTTAGCATTCGTATTACAAATCATCGTGTTGATGATTAGTTCGTGCATTCAAGATGTTATAGTATTCCGCTGTGTTTGGTTGTGATTTCAAGGAATAAAGTTTAGATTCATCTCCTCTGATTATCATTTTAACAAAGTCGTTAGAAAACTGAAATATTTAAAGTTACAAACATGCTAAAAGTGCGGCTGAGTATATGATATTTCAAGTCGGTATTTTAATATCTAAGCTCCAAATATGGTATTTTCATGGCTGGGATGGACCAAATGCCATCAACGGTCAACTCAAAAGTTTTTAACGAGTCTCAGGATGGCCCTCAGATGGTATACAGATTTCTTCGGAGAATAATCACATAAGAAAATGATAATTACACGTATACAAATCTTTAATGAGACACAATAAATACCCCATCTAAAATATCACCACCGTGGCACCGTGTTGTCACGCTTGTTATGAATGAAGAGAACTCCACAATTACGTATGCTTTGAATAAAAATAAAGTAACGATAGGTGTCCTCCTAAGACTTCTCAACTCTAGCAACCAAAAACTTAAATATAAGTTGGTGCAAAGTAAAATATGCAACACCTATAAGTTGGTGCAAAGAACATCTTAACTTTGATGACTAAAAGCTACTACATTTTTCATCATCACTAGAGTATCTTCAACAATGTTAGTATACACATTTCCCATTCATTTTTTGCCAACTTAACTTATAGCTGCAACAAATTTCAAAACTACAAGTTATCTACATCTAAAAAAGATTATTACTAGTATCATTGTGACATTCTATTCCATTGTTTTTTCCCGCCTTTTTTCTGCGGTAACTTAAACGGGCTCCAACTTTTCCTACGTTTCGAGGTCTCACAAAATAAACCCGAAGCTAATGCTTGTTGCAACCATAGCTCAAATTCTTCTTCTTCATCGGTCATTTCTGCATCTAAATCCCACGGATATCTGCTCGAGTTTGATCGTTGACTTTTCTCCAATCCCACCATGTTTACATGAAAACTTGGCCTATGCGTGTTTGGCCTACAAGCCATACCCTGTACACAAAAACTTTTAGAGGGTTGTTTGGCATTGTGTTTTTCGGCATAGCAAAACAGATAATGATTTAGATGCAGAAACCGACACCAAACAAACTTTCAAGTTACAGTTTTGATTTTGATTCTGATTATTTAGGCAAAACTTACAACTATGCATAATTTATGAAAGAGAACATATAAATATAAGATATAAGATTTTGAAAGTGCATACCTGACAAATGGCCCATTCTGAGACATCAAATATCCTGCTTTCAGCACAAACAAATGCACGTGGAATATCCACCTAAATGAAAGTTTTAATAATTAGTAGAGTACCAGAAAACGTAGAAATTACATCCCAAAACAAATGTATAAATTTTTATTTTTTTTTAAAAAAGATGCATACAATATTACAATTTATGTAGATTTTTTTGACAGCATGCCAATTTTACCGTTAATGCATTTAAGATAACAGCTAACACAGAAAACTTGCTAGATATGATGATAGGGGCACCTAAGGTTAGAATGGGAAATTAGTAAAGTATACTCCCTCCGTCCAAATAAGTTTCGTCCACAAAAGAAAAAAAAAACATTTTAAGATGTGTAACTAATGAAATTTTCAGCTCACAAAATGCTAAATTTACCCTTAATGTATTTAAGATATCATTGACTTGCGATATTTATGATAAAGATAACAAAGGGTAAACTGGGAAAAGTGGTAAATAACACCCATCCATTTTCTAAAATAGATAAGTATTCCAGGGACAAACTAAAATAGTAATGTAGACAAAAGTTTTGGGACAGAGGGAGTAACTACCAATTTTTGAAAGCGGGCAATTATTTTGATATAAACCAGAATAAATACATAAAAACTAGTTTCAAGACAGAGGGAGTAAAAGTATAAAATAGATAAATAATTCATTAATTTTTGGTTAGCTAAATTTAAATCAACAAGGATCTTCAAACCTTTTGGGGTCGATCATATACAAGTGAGCCTTTGTATTCTACCCATCCGTCCCCATCCTTGGCTTGATGATACTGACAACAATCCTAAAACAAACACACAAATTAGAATAATAGTTAAAAGAAACAATTTCATATATACCCTTACAAACATTGAAAATATCATATATGAATCACGGGCCCACCTGACACCATCTTGCCTTTGACTTGGTCCTATTTGTACATATCCATATATGTGAATGACCACATTTTGTGCAATGTATACGTCTCGATTCCTCAGAGCAATATTCAGGGTTTTCCTGCTTCAACATATATATACATGATTTAAAATATAAAATCATGAATGTGCCATGGCAGCACTTAATTCTGTACGGGTGTAACATGTACCTGATGTGAAGTACTTGGAGACTTGTGAGAAAGAATCTTTGATTCTTCCTTTCTCAGTTGGTCATCATAATCTCTTTTTTTCACAGAATCAGAAAGAACCTAACCATATAAAAGTATTTAATATTAAAACAATGATAATATATAATAATAATAATAATAACCTTTACCAAATTCCTGAAGAAGATACATACCTCATATGCACATTGAATCTTTTTAAAAGATTCACTTGCAAGTGGACTTCCCATGTTTTTATCAGGGTGCACAAGCATGGCCTGAAACGAGGGGTAAAAATGTAAACACAAGCCTTGTATGACCAAAATGAAGGGGTAATCTTGATTTTTTAAAAGAACTATTGTGATAAAGAAAATGGGAGCAAAAGTTTCTCAAATTAGGTTATAACAAAGGATAAATAGGTAATTCTATTTGACCCTAAATAATAATACTACAATCAAAAGCAGTGTCTGTAAATGTCTAAATGAACCATGCGTCCAATGAATCATTTGTCGGGAGGTTTATTTATGTTCGTTTATTTAATAAACAAACGAACATGAACAAAACTTTTTATTCATTTAGTTAAACGAACAAACATGAACACATGTCTCGTTCGTTCATTTATGTTCATAAGCGTTCGTTTATGTTCGCTGATATATTCATTCAAATTTTGTCGACCCGTTACAATTTAGTCTAGTTTTAATAACTTTTTAGTGTTGTCACATTTACTATTAATTGCTTTTATCTCGGTTATGTTCATCCGTGAACCGTTCGTTTATGCCGTTGATTAACGGACATAAACGAGCAAACACAAACAAGAAAACCCGTTTGTTTACTTGTCCATGTCCAATTGTTTGTTCGGTTAAAGTTGAACGAAAGAACATGAACATTTAATATCATCAAAAGCAGCATACCTTTTTCCTATATTCTTTCTTCAACAACACCGCATCAATTTTCTTATACCGACAAAAATCCAAAGTTTCATAATGATCCAAACATGCAAGAATCCTTTTCATCTCACTAATCGCGTCTCCGTCATCTTTGACCACAGGAACAGTCAACGGCTCCTTTTGTTTATCTTCAACAATTGCAGTTGCAGCCGGTTTGCTTGAAGATTTGCACGAGTGCACTTTTTCAGGTTCATCATTGGGAACAGAAAACTCACTCTCTGACACAAACTCATCATCAACAAACGTTTCGGGTATTTTTGGTTCTTCTTCAAAATGTGATTTTTCACTTAAATTATCACTCCATTGAATCATGAAGTTTAATGCATCATTGGATAAGAAAGCTAGGTTAATTGATATAAAAACTCCCGACCAACCGGATTGGTTTTTTAAAAAATAAAGTGCGTATATTGTTGCCATTAGTATCACCAGTCTTGCATGGTTTAGTGAGAACACATAACCTGCAATACACAATAAGTATGTATTAAAAAATTGAGCACAACAGAAATAACCCATCCGTGACCACATAAGTCATAACCGAACCGAAATAACTGAACCCAACCCAAAAAACCTAATTTCCGGTTCGTTCAGTCTTGCAAGTACCAAAAACCGAAATAACGAACTGACTTTTATAGCCGAACCAAACCCATTGACAAAAAACAAAGACTTGTATTAGTTGTTACTGAATTTTTGAATGATAAATTTTATTTTTGAATGTTAAGTCATTTATAAGAAATTAGTTAATAGTGTAGCCCAAAAATTTTAGGCCCGAATATGAAGTAACCAATTAGTCCTTAACCAATTACTCATTGTTGACAAAAACTTCCCCGGGTCCAAAGTTTCATGCCCAAATTCATTATTTTGGGCAAATTTTTCCGGCCCAAGAATTTCAAACCAAAATGACAACTGAAACCAAACCGTAAAAACCGACACCAAACAATTTTTAATAACCCAAAAAACTGAATCCACCCCTAGGTTGAATATGCCAACTGTTGCTACAATGCATAAATAAATGTAAGTTGCTTGCTAAAACCAGTAATAAAATAGTAACCCAGTTTCTATTTTGCAATTAAATTAAGTTTGCTCAAGAAAAAAGAGTAAAATTCACTTCGATTATTATGCTAGAAACATAGACTAGATGTGGAAATTTTGACCCGTTTACTAAAAAACGGGTCGCTTCGGTTGTGTCATATCTCTAACGGGTCAAATGGGGCATGCATAGTTTCTGTAAAACTATAAAATTGTAAAGAAAAATAAGACGTACCTCCAACGATAAATAACAAACCGGTAGTCCAAAAGTTAGCATACATCCATAATATCAAAATGGCAAACAACCCTACAATAAACAGACCAGGTGTGTATCCCAAGTAATGAACAGCACAACCAGCAGCCCCCTGAAAAGATGCAGTTCACAATTAATAACCACAAATTGAAACACATTTAAAATAACAAAAATGGTATGCCAGATACATTACACACCATAACAGCAAAATTAATAAAACAACTTATAATGTTACATGATAAAACAACCACAAATTAGGGTACATATATATAGTAATCAGTACATAACATCATAATATTAAGATAAGAAAATCAAGATACAAAAGCTTACCATACTAATAAGAACATAAAGCAGGCAAGAAACTGAAGTCAAACTAAGAAAACAGCTCCAGATAATAATAAGCAACGCAACCGTACCCAACCCGAAAACCGATTCGACTCCCCTGAACACACAGTTCTTCCATTGCAACAATAAGTAACAAAACACTCTACAGAGTCTAGCACAGCCATAGCAAACCCTAGGCCAATGCCTTGCAACAAAAGATTCAAACTTGTGAATCAAACCACTAGCAGCTTTCAGAGCAACAGCAGAACAACAATAGCTCTCAGATTGTAACCATTTCCAGCCTTGATTAACCAACCCTATATCTTCCATCAGTAATAATAATAATATTATTGAATCTAATAGACCCAAGATTCTAATTTGATGAAGGTAAAGTTGAAACAGGTGGTGAATAACATGAATTAACTTCACATGTACGTTTTCCAAAAGAAACCCTCTTTCACTGTAGCTTTATTAATAATATTAATGGTGATCTGATCCACCATTTTTACATGTGGGTAACTAACTGGTGATAATTGATAAGTTGGGTGTTGTCAAGTGAAGAGTTTGATAGAGGGTTGATGGAGTTGGGTGGGAATCTTTATATGTGATGGAACCCTAATTGAAAAAAAATATTAATAAGAAGAAGAAACACTCAAAAGCAGCTTGAAATGGCTTTGGGGATTGTGACTTGTGTTGTGTCATGTGGGAGAGGATAATTCAAATTAGGTGACACAAATTTGGGGGTGTTTGGGACCAGACTCGTCTCAGGTTGGCTCGTTTATAAATCAGTCGAGTTAAGTCAAGGTAAGCTCGCTCGTTTCTCTTGTTTAAGTTAAAGTCAAAACTTTGGTGTATATAATTATGACTCTAATAACTTTCAGTCTGACATGTGAGGACAATTATTGGTTTTTACTAAGAATAGAAGTGTTTATCAGTTCATTTTTCAGTTTATTAAGGTTATTTGGTTCATATTTATATTGTCATAACCGAATAACAAACTAAACCAGATTCATAAAGGGTTTAACTAGAACCGAATAACCAGTTCATACCTGGTTTCATACTTGAAGGGTAAGTGTTTGGTAATTACATATTTACATGTCGGGTATTTGGTATACATTGGCTTCATGTATCAAGTATACCGCTAGTTTGTTAAAAGTTATTGTTTGTTTGATTTTCTAATACATTTCTTTTCGTTTAAATTTTTATATAATTGTAGTTATACAAGAAAATTAGAAATATAAAAGCTTAATTAAGGATTATTTTATTTGTAAGGACAAAGAAAAAAATTATGTGTACGTATATATTTCAAGTAATGTGATTAAATATCACCTAAAATCATACTTACGAAATTTCTAAAAACTAATCATATAATCGTTCTACCCAAAGTACTCTTCCCATTTTGACATTAATACCCACCTAGTTCGGGACATCGGGTTCCTTTTAAGTGTTGTTTATAGTACCATTGAGTTTTTTCATGTGGGCAATGGGACCAGATTGTATGTTACTTCACTCCACCGGAATGTAACTAATTTTCTATTCAGAATACATAATTGCCTAGCAAAATAACATGACAATCTCATTATTCATTTTTCTAAAATGATTATGTGTTATGTCATTACACTCTCTAATTTGAAGAGCTTTATTGCTTTATTTTGGTCAGACTATGTTTTCATAACTAGGAATGAGCTCGGTACCGTACCGATACCGACCGGTACCGGTAACGAAAATACCGATCCGAAAATCGCAAATTCTTGATACTTGTACCTGTACCAAAATATTCGGTTCGGTACCGAGATGGTACCGGTACCGATGGTAAAAAAATCTGGAAACAACGGTACCGTACCGATCCCGAAACTTAAAACTTTGGTACCGATTTCGGTACCGATACTAAATTTGCTCATCCCTAGTCATAACCGGACTCATGTTGGCTTTAGAGTTTGGCTTGGTCGTTCCCCCGGGAAACCATACAGCCGGCTGCCACTTGACAGTCGGTGTGTCACCAAAATAACAAAACTCTCTGGCGTAACACCCGATGGGCTCGGGATTCGAACTAACAACCTTGCAAGACCTAGCTCAAATCTTTCATTTTCAACCCAAAGTGTCACAAGTGGGGATCGAACTTTAATCTTCATTGAAGAACCCAAGCCTCATACCTCTATGCCACAATTTTGAACCCATGTATTACACGGTATTTGTCAAATAATAAAAATTAATAAGGTCCATTATTTGAAATAAAGGAACGAATTTAAAAGTAAAAAAGAAATGAAATATATAGTTTAAATAATAAGAAGTTTAGAATCTTAAATTTATAAATTTGAGAAAATTTCTTTATATATAATATTTGTTGTTTTCTCACAAGTTATCCCATGGATAATGCAACATATAACGTCTATGGGAAAAAAACTGGAGATTGAGGGAAACAAATCAACCTTATAAAAAGATTATTCTTGACTATTTTTTACTTGTTTAACTTTCATATTTCTACTTGTTTGATATTCAATCAATATTTACTTTTAACTTCATCACTATTTTATAACTCAATTGCCAAGATGGTTTTTACCATGGCTTATGGATAGGTAGGATGAATGAGATGAGAGATTTAAAGATTATGAGAGAAAATTAGGCTAGAATTGAATGTGTGGCATTGACACCTAAGCCTCATAATTTTACTTTATTAGAAAAGTATAATAAGATTTTATATATCAGATCAAGGCTAATCAAGTGCATCCTTAACTCAAATATAAATACGTATCAAATTTATTACCTAAAGAGAACCATTTATGCTCGTTTTTACTTTGACTTAAGTTCAATTTGCAACCCTGTGCTCTACACTAAAACGTAGTCTGAGCACCTATGGTGGCTTTTTTGCACGATGAACACCAGAAGTCTGCATTCTGTCGCGATGTGAACCAAGTCGTTATCCTAAGTTAAAGTTGATTGTTAAATTCGGTTTAACCCAACGGTATATTAGTAATTCTACCTCCCCGTTCACCATAAAACCCTCAACTCAACCTCCGATTGCACGGTGAACCCTCATATCTGTCGTCACCCTTTGATCAATCGTTCAAAATCTCTGATTAACCAGTAATGGCTACCACACTAGACACGCTCATTGACTCCTTGTACTTCACAAGTATCCATTTCCATTTCCTTGATTGATTTTAAGATTGATCGATCGATTATGTTTGTCGATTATGATATTGTAATAATTATTAATTTTATGATTTTGATATTGTCACAACCCCCGACTCCTTACCCTGGCAGGAGCCTCGAACGCGAGTAGTGGTTTCGGTGTTTATTAAAATATTTGGCGGCGAAAAATTTATCAGGACCGTAGTTAGCAAAAATTATTATAGTGTAAAAACATTGTAATTCTTATTTCATAATTTGGGGATAGCACCCAAATTTATACAACATAGGTTTAGAAGGATAAACTTGAATTTATAAAACATATTTATTTATTATGGTGACAAGTCAGTTATTTAAGTTGAGGTGTCCCGTGGCGCTGTTCATGTTTCTTTCACAACAAGTCACCTGAAATATGTTTAAAAATATTTGATCAACATGAAATATTGGTGAGCACATTCATTTGTAAATGATGTATTTTTACAGTTACAACATTAAGATGTTTTTACATTTTTTTGCTTACAAATTATCGAAACGTACTTGTCAGTTGATCGTATATGTGATTATGGTCATATTACTTATTGGTTAACTCTTTGTCTAATCAGTAACGATAAAAATAAGTAATTTATGCAAAACTATACAATACAGTAGTAACCATCACATAAGTAAACAAATACCTATTCAGTGTAATGTATTGAAAACATTTTTGAAAATATTTGGATTGTTATACTCTGTCGTGAGTTATACGTTTTAAAAATCTCAATGACAGGTTTGGAAAAATGGTTTTCTCACATAAATGTGAGTTGTACAACAACTCGAAATTCTCACCTTGCAAGTTTACAGTTTATGAGTTTTCTGATATTAAGCACCTAGTGTAACAACTTGAGTTTTCGAATTTATATTTTTAATACCCGACTCGGTTCAATGTTCGGGTTATTCTATTTTAAAATTCCCCGCACTTATCGAGTTTAAATTGATTATTATATTAATATTTAATTATTTATAATTAATCTTTATTGTTCTTACACTTTTAACCCAAAGTATAGATTTAAATTCTTGTGTATCCAACTTCAAACTGCAAGGTCCAATCTGTAAATATTATTATAACCCAGATTATCAATCTGGATACCCATTTACCAAACCTACCCATGTTCTTATCCCTTGAATCCGAATCCAATTAACAATTTCTTGGAGAGCAATTCACGTTTATTTGATGTATTGATCTTGTAGATTGTGTTTTATTACCAATTTCGGCTTAACCGACACTGTATATGAGTTAATAATATCAAACTTGATCCAATTTCCATCTTTAACGAACCAACAACCCTAATTACCTTTAGGTTTGTTATTTCCAATTAATTCACAGGATACAATCCTTATATACTAGCCGGCGTTCCCCCCTTATTTAATTGGTTTAGTTTGATCGTTTATTATTCGTTCTTATACCCTTTTGCGTCGGCCACTGACGTGATCAGTTCATCCTTTTTCGTTCACGTATCGAGGTAATTGATTTCAGGGTTTTGATCGCGTTTACATGTGGATCATTAGACCTAAGTTTATTTTGATTAATTACAAACGGATTTATCAATTTGAATTTCTAGGGTTTATAATCAAAACTGGTTTGTTCTGCTTGTGTATTTAATTAAACGAACTGATGTTTTGTTGCACGTTACCTTATGGTTTGCTGGGTAAAACACAAGGGTTTGGGAGCGGAGGTCGCGGGTTCGACCCCTCCAGCACACGTTTTTTTGGGCTTTCTTCTTATTCTTTTTAAATCATTTAAACTAATATACTAATAATAATAACTAACTAAACTTATTTTAGTAAAAACCGACTTTGATAATACTCATTAAACTCACATTTTCATTCGTGTATATACGTATATAAGCGTATATGTATATATATAAATATATATTAACTTAAAATCTAATATTTATGTATAAAATCAAGTAAACTATATATCTATAATATATATAAACGAAAACATAAAAATTCTATGTGTCGCGATGTGATCGCTCCCCCTTTTTATGGAGTCACCAGATTTGCTTGATTTTTAAATGGAGGCTTCTCATGCATTTGACCCGAATTCATGGGTATGGGTCTTACCAAACACAGATATTCCTTAAACGGGTTATAACATCTCCATAAATAAAAAATTATTCTCACTAAATTATTGATTTAAAAATCCTATAAAATAGGATATACTAAAAATTAATATCTTATTTATTTTAAAAAGATATATATTTTATTTAAATTAAAAAACCAATTTGATAGTAAAAAAAATAAACGGGTCTTGGGTCTCATCAAACCATAAGTATATTATTAACTTTCATAAATATTATTTATAATTAAAAAACCAATTTTATAGTAAAAGAATAAACGGGTATTGGGTCTCATCAAAACCATATGGTTTTTGAACCGAGTTATAACATCTCATTTATTTGTCAAACAATTTATCATCGAATCATAAGTATATTATTAACTTTCACACAATAAAAAAATATAATACAAAAAATAAATAAATATTAGAACAAATAATATAAAACAACCCCCATAATATGGGGGATAAAAACTAGTATACTTATATTTATAAAAGCTAAAAGTAATATTTTTCAAGATATGTTTTATTAATGTAACTAAATATTTTATATAATATAATAAATTCTCATATATATTATTATATTAATTTAATATTGTTTACCTAGTTGTCGTAATAAAACTTGTACTTACTTAGTATATCAGTATTTCTCTCGTTTCTTTTAGGCTTTAACGTTCGCGTGTGACTTTTCCCGTCTTCTCATTATCTTAATCATCTTTTGTTTGTCTTTGAGATGAGTACCACATTCCCCCATTTTACTTCTTTTTCCATGTTTTGGGGACATATGCGTAAAATATATTTCTCATATATACTTATACACAAAACTGCAACTTTATCTTATGTGTTAACAACTTATACTTTACTTGTTTATGTGCTTATATGCTTTCGCATTCAGAGAGGTCCAACATAATCTCATTCTAGTATGATGATACGCCAGTCGTTATAGCTTTGTGCTTCTCGACATCTCAATTATACTTGCTCATTTGGTTAATTTGTTATTCTCATATGACTTGTTGCAAATACTTATTTTCAATATGAACATTTAAACTGGTATGTTGCTCACTCAACCTTGTGTTGACAAAACCATTCTATTTTCAATGCATATGCAGGCTAACGTTTGATGTGAAGTAACTGAAGTACAATAACACTTAAGGATTTATGCTAGAAGAAAACTTAATGAGACATATTGTTATTGATTGATATATGTACTTCGTTTATTTGGATTTGTATGGATGTTTTTTATTTGGAAATTTATTTAATAGATATCGAAACTTTTAATAATGCATGATAGTAACCTTGAGAGCTGTGACGATCAGTTCACGCCCCGACATTTCCGCCGTAGGTTGGGGTGTGACACCTACTTTAATACTATGCAATATGTATTAGTATGAGCCGAAAATATTTAACGAAATCACAAGATTGAAAACTTTACACGATGGCACAAAGTCTCACCTTGTTCAGGCAAAGATTTGGATTCTTGTACTAAAGTCTCAATAAGTCGGACAAGGTACCGTTGCAGCTATTAGTATTATACCAGCATTATATTATAAGAGAAAAAAGATATATTGCGAGAGGTTTGAACGAGGAAACTCAGCCTTGATCACTCCCCTTTTATAGTTGATTTCGAGTTCGTCGCATATCGCGATAGCCTAAAAGACATGTCAACACGTAGCACAATGGCTTTATAGCCTTGACGAGTATGCTCAGTTATGCCATGTGGCATGCGACGTGTCACGATTGCGTAGCCAGAACGTCGCGTATCATGATGAGGCTTTTATGCATCTGTCACAACTCGACCAAAAGCGGCAAAACACGTCGTGATGCGAATTTGATTGCACATGAAAACATGACATTATTAAAGTGACAATAATTAAACTTTTCATTACATGAATTCAAACCCAAATACATGTTGTCCAAATCCCGTTACAGTTAAACAAAGATAACGATACGACAAAAATAAATTGTCCAATTTACATATCCTAACCGTCCAACTAGATGATAAAATCTACATTCTTCAATCAACCTAAAATAAAACATGTAGCATGCATAAAAATAGATTTTATCATGCATAAAAATAGATTTTATCAACATGAATGTTGGTGAGCAATACGTTAGTTTTGTTATACATAGTGAGCCAACTGTCACAATTCACATGTGTAAATAGAACATCGCAACAACCATTTCATATGTAATGTAAATAACTGTGGCCCCTTTATAATAGGTAACAACTATATTGCAATGAGGATGTAACTGAGGCTCTATTCTATTTGGCATAAATCCACAATACTTAGTGGGGGCATATAATCATACATATTGAGGATGCAGTATTCTACTTTTGATAATAATAAATAAAAGAAATTTCGTTTACTTAAGGGTGTTAATATTTAGTTAAGTTAAATAAATTAATAGAGTGTGGGCTTGGTCAATAAAAGATGGAATAAGGGATGGTGATGGCTTTAGGTCCATGGGCTTAAGGGTATATAAACCCCTTAAACCTCCCTAAAACCCTCATTTCCATCTTCTAGCCTCCCTACACACTCAAAAACACATACAAACACTCATCTTTCTTTACGGGTCATATTTGAATCCGAACCAAGAATATTTGTGTTAGATCTTCATCACACAACAAGATAAAATGTCCATATACACGTATTGGATCTAAGCCGAAGCAAAAAACCAAACCTACATGGTACGTTTTAGATGTAAATGTTTAGTTTTTGAGATCGGTTTGCCCTAAGATCTGATACTAAGGCAAATCAGACCTTATTATGTAAGAAAAATGCAAACTTGAACGTGAATGAGATGTTTGGAATGAAACGGGACAAACGGTAACGTTTGGACCAGGTTAATGCAAGAAAACAATGTCGTTATAGACCAAGGTTCGTTTCTTATGCAAGACGGGAAAAACGAGTCGAAGGGAAAGGCTGGAATGTGATAAGAATGGAAAACATATGTGAATCGGGTCCTTAAAAAACTTGATTCAGCAGAAAGAAAAAGTAATCAAATCGAGTGAAAAAAATAATCGAATCAAATAGAAAGAGCAATCAAATCGAATAGAAAAAAATAATCGAATCGAGTAGAAAAAGTAATATAATCGAATAGAAAAGTAACTGAATCGAGTAGAAAAAGTAATCTAATCGAATCAAATGGTCATTCGATTAGAATCTGTCATTTGATTAGAATATGTCATTCGATTAGAAAATGCCATTCGATTAGAATTGAGATTCGATTAGATTAGTTAAAACTTAAGATTAGCTCGATCCCAGCCAGGGGCTCTGCCCCTTGGACCCTTCTAAGGGCTGCTGCCCGTAGACCCCACTGCCAGGGGCGCTGCCCCCGGACCCCCGTTCGTTGAGGGTATTATTAATCTAAAAATACGATATGGATAGGGCTAGTTAATTGATACTTGTAAATGTTATACATTCAGCCGCGTCCAGTTAAAGAAATGAGTTACCATTAACTCTTAAAGGAATCGGATCCAGGTGAGTTTATAGCCCCATTTTCTTGTTATGTTTTCGGGGCTGTGTGCATACTTGATGTGATTAGTTAATACACTTACCTTAAGTGGTAAGTGTATGATATGTGTGAATGTTTATGAATGATGTATGTATGATATATGAATGTATATGAATGATGTACGCATGATGTATGAATGATATAGAAAAGATTAAGAGTATGTATGATAGTATATAAATATAAAATAAGAGGAAGGTATGTATGAATTGACGGTAAAATGGTGTCAAACCCTAATAATATCTATGGTGGCAGACCCTAATAATATCTGCGTAAGGAAGGTGGCAGACCCTAATAATATCAGTGAAAGGAGGGTGGCGGACCCTAATAATATATTTGAGGTTATAGGGCGAAAGACTCTTTAAGAGTGGCAGACCGTAATAACATATGTGAGGTTATAGAGCGAAAGGCTCTTTAAAACTTATACGTATGCATGTAAAGTAAGATAGAATATGAAAGTATGAAAGAACGAAAGTTTGAAAGTAAGAATGAAGGTATGTACTTATGTATGCACGAAAGAAAGTAAAGTAGGTTAAGTACGTAATATATGAATGTATTGTATGTTTCCTGATTAAATAGAATTCACTTAGCGTAACTGACTTTTAGTATGCACGCAGGTAAATAGGTTAAAAGAGCTAGCATGAGAATGTCACATGGCATGGATTGAATGGTTGTCATCTAAATATGGAAGACATGATGTTTTATTTTATGATTTAAGTTTAGACAATTTGTGATATTTTAAGACAAATACTATATTGTTTGTAAGAAATGGTTGACTTTTATTATTCCGCGAAAAGTTTTAATTAACTATGATATTTAGAACTGTGTTTATGAGTAAATCCAATTCCAAAGTAGGACACCGGGATTGAGACCATACAAGTTGGTATCAGAGCATAAGTTCGAGAGAAATAAGCATCCTACATGCTTAGACTCGAACAGAGAATAAGACTTAAGTAAGAAAAGAAAGAAGATGTCAGCTCAAGCAAAGGTTCTGTTTGACTTTTAAAGTCAACTCATGCAAGATCACTTTAATTAGCCTCGCAAATATGAAAGCTAGAGAGAAAGAAAGAGATGAGCAGCTGGAAATGGTTGAGGAGAGTTGGTATTTATAGATAAGAATGAGAGAACAAGTTTGCATAGATGGCTGGACACTAAACCAACTCACAAATACTTTACATAGTCTCGAAGTTATAAAATATTTTAAGGTGAAACATAAAACAATTACTTAAATAATTATCTAAGAAAGTTGTAAACTAATAATTTGAGCACATAAGGCGAACAGATAAGCACGTATGAGGCTCCTAAGAATGTTACTAAGGCAACACTAACAACCTATCTTAAATCTTCGGCTCTGATACCAATTTGTCACACCCCCAACCTACGGCAGAAATGTCGGGGCGTGAGCTGATTGCTCACAGCTCTCAATGTATTATCATGCAATATTAAAATGATAATATCTATTATTCAAATTCAAATAATCCAAAAATTTCAAATAACCAAAGTACATAATTCCATAATTAAACAAGTAAAACAAAATCCAAAATTTAATTCTTGTATCTTCTTCTCTAGCATGCAACCTTAAGTTTCTTCAAACAAATATTGACAATAATATCATACGTTGACATGCAATATGCGTTAAAAATACAATAATTCGCCATCAAGAGGTTCAGTGAGTAAAACACCAGATAAGTGAATATATAATAAGTATAGAAATAGTGCAAACTGTATCAGGTGAGATAAGCAATTTAACCAAATGAGCAAGTAAATAAGTTATCGGTAAACACGATGCTAGATGAATCGAACGATAGATACTACGACGATCGTATGATTATACTATTGTGTTATTATGATGGATCTCTCCGAATGCGTATCAAATAAAGCAGATAAGCATATAACACCTTAGGCATAAATTGATTAACACACATGACTAACAGTTGCAAGTTGAGTATTAAATAATAATAAAATATTTAGAAACGCATATGTCCCCAAAACAATAAAAATGAATTAAAAGAGGGGAATGTGATACTCACCTGATAAAGTAGAACAAGTGAAGATAAATGGTGATACAAATTAAGTTAAATGAGACCAAGCTTCTCAGGATGCGTTGACAAGGGGTCCTAGTTGTTAATATAATACAATATTAATTATAAAAGATATAACATGATTTAATAAATTAAGATTTCGATGTGATTTGAGTTATGATTTGTGATTAGAATATTTATTGATCGAACGGTTGATCTTTACGGTTATTGCAAAGATTAATATTATTGATCATCATTTATTTATAAAATGATTATTTTTAAAATATCATCAAACTATACTTGTTAGAATAAGTAATTAAGCAATCTAAATAAATAAATTTAATATAAATGTTTGATGAAAATATATAAATAAAATAAAATAATTTAAGTAAATATATAATATATATATTATACTTATAATAAAACAAATATAAATCAATTAAATAGATAAATAAATTAAAATAGGTATTATGATAATAATAATAATACTAATATATTAATAAATATTTATTTCGAACCAATAACGAAGATTAGTTTAAGTAAATTTTATAAAACGTTTTTAGTACAAAACGTTTTTAGTACGTTTTAATATGTCCAATATATTTTCATTAAAAAAATACATAAATATATTATATATATACATATATATATAATGTATATATTATATATGGTTAAAAATATGTTCAACAACAAGAAATCGTAAAGTTAAAGAGTCGGTTTTATAAAATATGGTTTATTTAATATTTAATAATGATTAATATTAGTTATAGAACATTTAAAATCATTAAAAAATAAATAAATAACAAACTGCGTCCATGGGGCTCGAACCCGCGCCCCTGGCCGGTTCAATGAGTTAGACACACACACACACACACACACACAACAGCAAGGTGTGCCTAGTTGGTTATGACACAAGAACATAAATTGAAATACAACACTGATCAAACGCCCCAAATCCAATAGAACCCTAATTCTACAATTGATAAGTTCGTTATATGGATGTTTAATTAGTATTAGGGTTATTGTTATTGGATATACGACGAATCAGAAACACAAACGAATTATTTCCAACTTTCACGTAATGATGGCTTAATCGCTCCACATTCCGACGGCTTAAAAACGATGAGGGAAACATACTGCAGGGTGAGATAATCTAATTACTTCAAGGGTTTTGGTCGCAGGGTTATGATGATGGCGTATATGTGTTTAACTGTATTTTTAACAATGGATTATGGTATGAAGGGGTTTTGATATATGACAGGTTAATTATTAACTCAATTGATCTTCTTTTCCTAATTCGTTGCGTCGGTGGATGTAGTAATGGACGAAATAACGATTTGGCAAAATCAATTCTTAATATAACACGAAGATTAAGACACAAGAAACAAAATGGGTCACGGGTTTGGTTCCAAAACAGATTCGGGTTTTGGTTTAATAATAATATAATATAACTTTATTCAAGTTTGCATATTGGTCCTTGTAATTTGAAGGTGGAAACATACTGGGATAGAAACTTAGTTTAGGGTTATATTTGTCATAAATTGAAAGTTATAAATATGTTTTAAATAAATAATTAAAAATAATATTATAACAATTAATTTAACTCGATAAACGTGATCATTTTATTGATAAAATTTCCCGAACATAAAACGGGTCGGGTAAATGGACAAAAATATTAAATGGAAAAACCGAGTTGTTACAGGAATAAAAATATATAATGCTATTTTATTGTGTTGATTGTTCCACTCCACAATAATTCCAAGGCGGCTCGCAGTGTTACGAAGTGTAAAGTGCGCCATCAAAGCGTCACTTTGCGTACATCGCCCATTACTGAGCCCATATGCGTGCACGTCTGGTGCTCCGCACCCCCTCTAATGCCATTGGATGTGCCTTGTCATATAAGAATATTATCTTGTGAGTCATTCTCCTCATAAGAAGCTTACAAATTTATCATTCTAGCAATGTGGGACATGTCATTTTCCGTTTCACCGATATGGAACAAACTCACTTTCCCATTGTTCATATTTTGGATTGTTGCATATATTGTAACCATTTTGTGAGTCAATGGCTCATTGACCCACCTATTTATTGACTTCTAGTTTATCTTAAGGATTTGACAGGTGGTGTTCCAGATCCAGTATGCTCATGGATAGCCATATTTATAATAGGTTTGGTTAAGTATGTTTAACTAGGGTTTAAAATTTAGTTAATCAAGGTTCCTATTTTTTATGATCAAGGTTTTTTTATAGTAAGGTTTTATCTTGATCCATGGAAAATTTCCACCCATGTGATCATTCTCCTCACGCTTTTTCTTTCTTATTCACGATTTGATGTTCACCAGCCATAACGACCGCTCAAGGTATTGAAGATTTTTCATTCATTTTCTTTGCCTACGCCTGTTCCTGCGTGATAATTTATGAATCCGAATTCGCTAACTTTTCGGCCAAGAATAGAATAGAATTCATGTTCATGTTAAGAGAAGAGTGGCATCTTCACTGTTGCCCCTCTTCTCAAATCCTCTCGCATTCATTTTTGAATATTCATAGCTAAGTTTGCTAAAAGATTGACTAACTCATCATGAAATTTTCCTTTCAAGCAATCACATTCAACAGTGACATGGTGTTGTAACGATCAACTAGTAATAGCTTGATTGTAATAAATGATTAGTTATTGTATAATATATGTTTAACATATATAATGATCGAGTAGTTTATAAAATGATTGTAATGATCAATCATACTATCATACTATTCTAATAAAAGACTACTACTTCATGCCACTTGTCACTCTCTTAGCCCTTCTTATACTTTTTAACCCATTTTCAAAATATGAATCCCACATGGGCCATTACTCACCCAGTTTAGTCTTATTCGGATCTACGATCTTTTATTCCAGTAAAACCCTAAATCCCAAAACTCTATATTACTTTTAATGAGATTAGATGAAATGCTATTCAAATGTAACTTTTCTCCAAAGTTCTATATTACTTTCAATGAGATTAGATGAACTACTTAAAAAACAAACTAAAATCTCCCCCCGCCCCCTTGATAAGCATGTAGAACTTTTAAATCGTACATTAGTGCTTGCGACTTTTTGATTTATTTTATATTTTCATTTGGATTTTAAGGTATGCATATTAACGTTATGAGTTTATATATAATATATTCACCTAAATAATAATAATAGAAGGAAAACAAGTTAATCAAATAAAAGGACAAAAACTCTATTTTAAAAAACCTGCAAAACGGATTTTTGGATGAAAATCTGGATTCCGTTCAAAGAGTTACGCTTTGTGACCTTAAATATGGAGGGGATTTTAATTAAAATAAAACAGTCTTTTAATCAAGTTAATCTTCCTAGATTACACGACTAACAACACCGTATTCAATTCCCCTTATAACATTTATAAATATATCACAAAAATGTAGCACAAATTCTGTTAATATTAAATATCTTAAACAAAAAAACCATTATTAATGGTCTAAGAATATCCGTACTACCAAACCAAAAGCTTATACTAAAAGTTGGGGTTATGTTATGCTACTTATATATCTTTACCATAAAGAATTGTTGTGTAACGGTACTAGACTACATATAATATATTAATATTAATCTTAAACAAAAAAACCATTATTAATGTTCATGTTAAGAGAAGAGTGGCATCTTCACTGTTGCCCCTCTTCTCAAATCCTCTCGCATTCATTTTTGAATATTCATAGCTAAGTTTGCTAAAAGATTGACTAACTCATCATGAAATTTTCCTTTCAAGCAATCACATTCAACAGTGACATGGTGTTGTAACGATCAACTAGTAATAGCTTGATTGTAATAAATGATTAGTTATTGTATAATATATGTTTAACATATATAATGATCGAGTAGTTTATAAAATGATTGTAATGATCAATCATACTATCATACTATTCTAATAAAAGACTACTACTTCATGCCACTTGTCACTCTCTTAGCCCTTCTTATACTTTTTAACCCATTTTCAAAATATGAATCCCACATGGGCCATTACTCACCCAGTTTAGTCTTATTCGGATCTACGATCTTTTATTCCAGTAAAACCCTAAATCCCAAAACTCTATATTACTTTTAATGAGATTAGATGAAATGCTATTCAAATGTAACTTTTCTCCAAAGTTCTATATTACTTTCAATGAGATTAGATGAACTACTTAAAAAACAAACTAAAATCTCCCCCCGCCCCCTTGATAAGCATGTAGAACTTTTAAATCGTACATTAGTGCTTGCGACTTTTTGATTTATTTTATATTTTCATTTGGATTTTAAGGTATGCATATTAACGTTATGAGTTTATATATAATATATTCACCTAAATAATAATAATAGAAGGAAAACAAGTTAATCAAATAAAAGGACAAAAACTCTATTTTAAAAAACCTGCAAAACGGATTTTTGGATGAAAATCTGGATTCCGTTCAAAGAGTTACGCTTTGTGACCTTAAATATGGAGGGGATTTTAATTAAAATAAAACAGTCTTTTAATCAAGTTAATCTTCCTAGATTACACGACTAACAACACCGTATTCAATTCCCCTTATAACATTTATAAATATATCACAAAAATGTAGCACAAATTCTGTTAATATTAAATATCTTAAACAAAAAAACCATTATTAATGGTCTAAGAATATCCGTACTACCAAACCAAAAGCTTATACTAAAAGTTGGGGTTATGTTATGCTACTTATATATCTTTACCATAAAGAATTGTTGTGTAACGGTACTAGACTACATATAATATATTTAGGTACTCGTGTTATTAAAGCAAAAATCATTTTTGAAACTAACAGTGGACATACAGTTTTGATCCATAGAACACCATCGATTCCAACAGACAACAAATTAATAGCATTTATATTTCAAAGACGACAGCTTCCCTTGCAAAATGTTTCGCGATGACCATAAACAAAGACCAAGGTCAATCATTATCTAGGGTTGGTTTGTGTTTGAAAGAACCTATGTTTACGGACAGTTATATGTGAAATTACCAAGAGTTACAAGCAGACATGGGCCAAAGATTTTGATTTTTGATAAACAAGGTATATTAACCAATACAACCACAAGTAGCATACAAGGAAAATTTTACTTATTTGTAAAATATTTGTTTAATGTTTGCTTTGTAATTTTTGTAATTTAACACAACTTGTAGTTGTAGTAACAATATATAGTAATTGTTTTTAATTGTATTGTGGTTAGTGTTTTATAATTTTCTTCAATTCTCCGTGTAATGCACGAGACTCGCACTAGTGGTGTTATAAAATGATTGTAATGGTTGTTATCTTTAGTGATCGGGTGCTATATATACAATGGTTTTATACTTACTATAATGGTGTTATCTTTAATGATCAAGTGTTATATATATATATATATATATATAAGTTTATAATATTTTGTATTTACTAACTAAAAGAAGGTAGATTGAGATAGTTTTAGCATGTGAAAAGAAGACATGTGACAATAGTGATTTGAGTCGTCGAAACCATCACTGTGGATTAGAGGAAGAGTATAGGTACATTCAAATTGACTTGGGATGAGTAGATATAGGTAGAATTTGCTAGACTTGCACCTCTTCGAAGATGATCGATGATAATATTTCGTGAAGACGCAGAATTAAGGTTAACTTTTTAAGGATTGTGTACAGTTTTCAACTTGGTGTTTTTAGGGGCTTAGTATTTATTTTTACTTTTGGTGGCCTTTTGCATGTTTACGTCTGCTTATAGATCTTCATCTCTTTATGATATTTTATATCTTCATATTGTACATTTATAAATATGCAATATCGGGAGATATTGTGCATCAACAGCTGTATATCCTGTAGTGAAATATGTACATCACACCACGTGTAATCCATCGGTTTTTTCTTCCTATCTGTTAGCTGGTTTTATTGCCAGGTATCACCATTGTTGCTATGTGTTCTCTGTTTTAACATTTATGCTCTCTACTTCACCATTTCTCTTTCTCTACCTACACCGACTCTCTCTCTCTCTTACTTTCTCTGGTTACGCCGATGACCCACCGTTTGCGATTGTGAGAGTTGTAGATGGTGTTGTCCTGCCGTTTCCGACAACGTGGTACATCTTTTCTTTCATTGTCGTCGCCACTGTTTCCGGACTTTTCGTGGCAGTGATATGGTGCTGACGGCTGTTGAAACGGAACCCTAGGTGACGGCGCACAACGATGATCGTTATTTGGCCGGTAATTGCTTACTCCGTCGTGCTTCATCTTTTATAAGTTAGTTTTATAAAGAACTTAATAATCGTCCGTTTACATGATGATAATTCCCCCCCCCCCCCCCCCCCCCCCCCCCCCCGAAAAGTATGCCAGTGAAAGGTTTGGATCCTGATCTGCAATTTAGGGTTTTCTCTTTTAGGTTAGGCGAGCTGCCGAACGTCCATGCATCCATCCAAACCATAAGGTAAGTTTTTAGATTTTGATTGCATTGCTGTAAGGTAATCGATTGAGCTTTTTGTTACTACTGATTGCTCCTTACGCAGGTTGCTTCTTCATTTATGTTAAATTAAAAACAATTCAATGAGCTGCTTTTAATTGTTGGATTTCTTCCGTTTAACACTTCTCCAACCAGGTAACCTCCCTCACTTCAATTGCAAAACACCCGATTTTCTCAATGATTGCTGGAAGTTGAAATTGAGATAATACTCTTAAATATCAACGATTTTTATCATTCAATTAATCGATGCTCTTATTAATTCAGTTTAAAAATGGCGGAACAACTGTGGCAGAGCGGAGAGAAAGGATTGATTGGAGAAACTAAACTTAGAGAGTGGGTTCCATGGTAATTTTTTAATTCAGTGCTTTATTTTTGTTGGCTTTTGAGGTATATCTTCATTGATTATTTATTACATACAATTTGGAATTTGATGCAAACTAATGTCTTCGGTTACAGGTAACTTGACTTCATTGTTTTAAATTATTTTCATATGCTGCACTGAAACAGGTAATTTGCTGTTTAATTTTCAACAGGTCGTGTTCAATGTATCATGTGATTAACTCATAAAAGTAATTTAGGACTTCGATTCGTCTGTTTCCGGGTTCCATTTTGGAACCATAGATGACGGCGTGTTGGATACCCTCGACTTTTGGTTTTATATGGTGGTGGCCAAATTAAGACGGTGATGTTGTTTGCCATCGGTACTCAGATTAGATACGACTGTTGCCGGCTTCCATTTCTGAAACCCTAGGCAGCGGCGGTTAGCACTTAGCGAATGGATACATGTTCTCTGATCTACTTAAGGGGCAATTTTATTTATGGCCTAAACCATCCATCAGTTTCAACAAAATGTGTACATGCAAATGTGGTTTTGTTCATCGGTGCGGTCACCGTTCGTCCACAGTTTTCAATCGTCACCAAGTAATTACTTTGGTAAGTTGAATTTTTTTTCTAATGAAGATTCATTATTTCTTAAAACAAAAATAGATAAATGTGAGATGACCCGTATTGATTGATGTTTTTTTCTGTTTGAAACAAGTATTCTCGTGGCTTTGGATATGGTTTGTAGTAAATGTGGTTTTGTATGTTTCGCCTGATACATCGACAAGCAATTTGTGAAATCATGGATCAAAGAGGGGTCTGTGCATGGCTTTGAATGTGATTTCTATTAAATTTTGGACATTTACTTAAAATGCAGATTTATTGTAAAGGAGGTTTTGGGGTTTTCACTTTCATGGTATATTACTTTTACCAAAATTCCAAGAAATGCATATAAGTCTCTTTGTTTATACTTCTAATCACTTAATTTTTTTTATTATCAATTGTGTTTAGTACCTTTTCGTTTTTATCAATTTTTTTAACGCACTATGCAATCAATGCTTGCTTGGCTCCATTATGTTCTGTTGAAGGAATCATGAATGCATGTAATCTTAGAGGAAGAAATAGGAGTCGGGAATTCGATTTGCATATGGTTTAGGAATCATTAGCAAGCCGTCCCGCGTCAGTCACAATATGGATTTTGTACACTTGCGTTTATCATGTCCATGTGCCCTTTATTAAAATCCAACAAAACCCCACCTTCAAGTTGTCACTTTGAGTGAGTTTGAATTTTGACCTGTTCATTTAATTCCGTTGTATCTTCTAAATTAGTTTTGCTTCTTCTAAATTATTTTTGTTGCTATTGTTAAGAGAGATGGTTATTTTGCAGGTTATAGACATGTTGAATTTGCCACCCTTGATGCAGTTTAAAAGGTTTACAGATGGCCCATGGAGTCATGGTGGTTTGATTCAAATCTTGCACCTTTAACTTAAAAAGAGTTCGAACTCGGTGTGTTAAAGCTCTATGGGGCTTTGCAGACAAACTAGGTGCGTTTTGTTTGTTTGATTATATGCTCATTTTACTGTTTGTTACTAGGTCATTTGGTGGCTACATGAGAGATATTCCTTAGTAGCAATGGAAATACCAACTCATAGTTATGATAATCAACTCATAGTTATGATAATCTTCGGCTGTTGCAGGAGATTAGATTTGAAGTTCGGGTGATGGTGGTGCTGGAACTTCAGCGAGAGAGTGAATGTAGAGGTCCTGGAGACTTCTTTTTTATCCCTTTATTCTTAAATTGAGGTCTAGGTATTGTAAATATAAGTTTGCATTTAATTTTTAGGAGACTTTTGTGTGAATTTCTAGATTCATTTTGTTTAACGAAGTAAAAGTTTTGGTGCTAATATATTTATTATCATTTGGGATGACAGTTTTTGTTATATACGATTGCCGGATATTTCTAGGAACGTCTAAATTTCGGCTATGGTTTCACAACCCCCCGCGTTGCGGGGGGTCGAAATCCTAGTTCTTTCTAAGTTTAACCTATTGTCAACTATACATCTCATACTTTTTTCAAGTTCATATATGCTTTAGATGTCGAGGATCTAGTAGAAGCAGTTGCTGACTAATTTTTTATGAAAAAGGTATGGTGTACCTACATTTAATTCATTCTTACAAGACCCTTCATATAGTTTGGTTATTGATGAAATCTTACTTGATGGTTGTTCTATAAAATCTTATATATGATATCGAAAATCTTTAAATATATAAGTCTAAAAAATTAACTATATATGTTTTATTACATAATTTACTTTTACAAGTTTTATAAATTCTTATAAATATACATATTTATTAAATATGTTAAGCATAAAATAAAATTATTAAACTCTATAAATGTATGTGGACATGTCGACCTCGTGACGTTTGTGAACGTTTGTGCAAGAGCCATTGGGTGGTTAAAACAAAAATTTTATATAAGAGGCAAAAACACCAAGTCCACAACATTTATAAAACAAAAATTCAAAACGTTATTTTTTCTATAGCTAAAAAAATTGTATTTTTTTTTGTAAACCCTGATAGGTGCTAGTTGCATTAAGATAATGCGATGAAATCCACATCCACAAGTAGACCATAGCTTAACTGACAAGTGTCAACATGGAAATCACCAATTGATGTATGGTTTAATTTCCATAATATCATATCATGTTCACCGAAGCATTTCTACATTTAGGTGCAGCAAATCAAGAAACCTGTGAAGATCAAGCACACAAATGGCAACCACAGTGATGTCTTCTTTGAACCTCAAGCCTTCTTCTCCAGTTGTAGCAGTGAAGGGTCTTCCTTCTCTTCCCTCCAAAACTCCATTTAGGGTTTATGCCAGTGGTGTCAAGAAGCTCAAAACTGACAAACCATATGGTCATTAATCTCTCTCTCTCTCATCTCTCTCTTTCATATCAATTTTACAAATAAAAAGATGGTTCTCTTTCTTTCACATCAATTCTATCAAATTAATAGAGTTTCTTTCTTTGTTTTCACAGGAGTTAATGGTGGAATGGCATTGAGGGATGGGCTAGATGCATCTGGAAGGAAGCCAAAGGTTTTGTATCTATAATATCTAATGATTTGGTCCAAAAGTTCACCAATTTAAAGCTAATAATTTGGTTGTGAATTGTGATTCAGGGAAAGGGTGTTTACCAGTATGTTGACAAGTATGGTGCTAATGTTGATGGATACAGGTATTTATTAATCTAATACTAGTGTTCCTTTTTTTTTTCCACAATATATTTGAAGAGATCATTTGATGAATATGGTAAATGGCATCTCACAGTCCAATCTACAATGAAGATGAGTGGTCTCCAAGTGGTGATGTCTATGTTGGTGGTAAGTAATTAGTCTATTCTTTTCTTTCTGGTGAATATGGTAATTAATGGCATCTCACAGTCTAACGGGCTGTTTGTTTATATCTGAATGGAACCATTCAGATGCAAACATTTGATTCATTCAGAATGGTTTCAAACAGAAAAACATAAAATTAGGTCTGAATCGTTCAGACTTATTGTTGCTGAATAGGACAGAGGTTCATTCAGATTGACTCATTCAGATCTGAATGAACCAAAAGTTGTATGATAACCAAACCAATAATATATGAGTATATGGTATAACCAAATAAACTATAACTAGCAGTGTATAGCACACATTTAACCTACAAACAGTCAAAACAAGATAGTAGGCTAACTCTTAGTTGCATTATAAAATGCAGGCACAACTGGTTTGTTGATTTGGGCAGTTACCTTGGCCGGAATTCTAGGAGGTGGTGCACTTCTGGTTTACAGCACAAGTGCTTTGGCACAATAATTGAATCTCCATCTTGTTACCACTAAGTAATTGCTTAGAATATCATGTACCATACAAGAACAAACTATCAGCCATGTACCACCATTTAATTTTCTATGCTTACTATATATATATTGAATTCAAGTACATATATAATGTGCTTTTCTTAATGTCGTATTTGTTTTTTAAATATTGTTTTTGGACTAATTTGCTTCTGAGTTTGATACACAACAAAGCACAAAATCGAATCCACATGATACAATATACAAAACACAACTTTTGGTGGTGTACGAATTTATTTCTTTATGTATAATATGTAATGTTAATAGTATCAAAACACAAGCACAAACATATAATTTGACGAGTGACAATAAGTGTTAAAACAATATGAGAAGAAAATAGGAAGTGAAGATCCCGAAAGCAGAAGAATGAATGACATCCTGCAAATATGGGCAGATTTTTGAGAGTTTGCAATCACTTTGACAATGTTGATGGCTTAGTGGCTTGGTTGGATTGGGCTTATTGCTTGTACCTAGGCTTACCTAGTTCCAACACACTGGACTGTTGGTGTTAAAGAGCAATTGCAACACAAATAATGAATGATTAAAGGAAACAAAAGTTTTTTTTTTTTTTTTTTGATAATATTGATAATCAGAAGTGCATACATAGAATGAAAATAAACCTCTCTTAAATAGAGGAAATAAAGCAACGCTCCAAGCAAAAGAACCGGACAATAGCTAACAGCTTTTTTCAAAAAACAAATTCAAAAACATTTAAAATAATTTAGGATAAAACACGATAAGCACATGCACAACACATGCCTCCCATCAACACGTGAGTTTTGATTTAACTTTCAACACCCTCCCTTGATTCAAATTCCATAACACCAAGCAACTTCCTGAAGTAAAATACTTTTCACGAGACAATGCTTTTGTCATAATATCTGCTAGCTGCTCATGTGTACTGCAAATATTCCAGACTGATCTCATCTTTACACACCATTTCTCTAACAAAGTGGTACCTAAGCTCAATATGCTTAGTTCTTCCATGCATCACATTCTTGCTGAGATTAATACTTGACTTGTTATCACAATTACATTGTAGTGGTTGTCTCTTAAGGAAATCCAAGATCATTCAATATCCTTCTTAACCAAACAACTTGACATGTAGCAGCAGTAGATGCAATATAGCCTCAGTATTTGACAAGGAAACTGTAGACTGCTTCTTTGAACACCAGGTTACTGCACCACTGCCCAAACTAAACACATGACCTGAAACACTTATTCTATCATCTAAACTGCTGGCCAGTCACTATCATTGAATCCGATCAAGTTGATAGTTGCACCCTTTTCATACCATATATTGCAGCACCAAAATGGATCTTGGAGGTATCTTGCATGAACTGAGATACTAGACTGACAACGAATGCCAAATCTGGTCTTGTATGTGTCAAGTAAATGAGCCCTCCTACCAAACTTCTAAATAAGAATTCATCAACTTTGTTAGCCTGATCATCAAGCAGAAGCTTATCATAAGCATTCACTGGAGTATCTTCTGTTGTACTATTCTTCATTCCAAATCTGCTTAACAAGTTCTTTGCATACTTCTCTTGTGAAATGAATATACCATGTGGAGATTGTTTCACTTCCAGGTCAGGAAGAACTTCAACAAGTCCATGTCAGTCATATCGAACACCTATTTCATACCTCCCTTAAACTCTGCAATAAAATTAGTGGATGAACTAGTACATATAATGTCATCCACATATAGACACACATACGTCATATCATTATTTATGCCTTTCTTTACATAAAGAGTGGGCTCATTATTGCTTCTTTGATAGCCATGATCAAGAAAATAGCTATCAATATTTGAGTACCAGACTCTAGGAGCCTGCTTTAGGCCATATAGATCTTTTCGCAACTTGTACACCTTTTGGTCATTTCCTTTAACAACAAATCCCTCAGGTTGTTCTACATAGATTTCTTCTATCAAGTCGCCATTGAGAAAGGAAGACTTGACATCAAGCTGATTCATAGACCAACCCAAGTGAGCAGCTACACTTATTACTACCCTTATGGTTTCAAACTTTGCAACTGATGCAACGGAATCTTGATAGTCTATATGCCCTGTTGTTGTGAATAGCCCTTTGCCACTAACCTGGCTTTGTACTTCAAGACCTTCCCATCTGCACCAACTTTGGTCTTATATAACCACTTCAAACCAACCAAATTTTTACCATTAGGCAGCTCACACAACTCCCAGGTGTTATTCTTCTCAATAGCCATTAGTTCTTCATGCATAGCGGCTTGCCACTCTTCTTTTGTCATAGTTTCATTATATGTTGTTGGATTAGTAATCTTTAAAGCAAATTGACAGGTAGTGTACTCGTCATTTGTCACTTCTACCTTCTTGGAAGCTGCATATACAGATCCCAAACCTCTAACTCTTGGTGGGGGGCGGGCTTGAAGTTGCATTTGTTACAATGGATTGATCAAAGGGTAAAGGAGTAGGAGGATGTGATGGTGAATGTGAATGAGATGGACTAGGGCTGTTTTGTGTAACTGAAAGTGAGGGACTTGAATTGTGTGAGTTATTTTGGCTAACATTTGGAGAGTTATTAGGTGGCATTGAGGGAAAAGGGTCAATATAGTTGGTTTCATAGGCTCCATTTTCAAGTGAATTCTTACCTTCCCATACCCACTGCTCACTTTCACGAAAGACAACATGTCTTCTTGTTAGAAACTTCTTTGTGACAAGATTATAGAGTCTATATCCGTTAGTTTGGGTAGAGTAACCAATGAAGATGCATCTTTTTGATATGTTGTCAAGCTTTCTTCTTTGTTGTGCAGGTACCAAGCCATGAACTATGCTTCCAAACACCTCTAAGTAGTTAACGGTTGGCTTCTTGTTAGACCAAGCTTGGATAAGTGTTTGATCTTGCAAAGCCTTTGTTGTTTCCATGTTGATGAGATATACTGCTGTTGCTACTACTTCAATCCAAAAATAGTTAGGAAGTGACTTTTGTTTGATCATGCTTCGAGTCATCCCCGTTATGGTACGATTCTTCCCCTCTACTACATCATTATGCTGAGTATAAGGGGGAGTGATCCACTACAAGAAAATGAATCTATTGCAACCCCGTTAAAATGTTGCAATAGGCCTTGAAAATGTTGCATTAGGCCTAATGCAACCTTTTATCAAGGGCTGCATTAGAAGCAGTTGCATTAGACCTAATGCAACTTTTTTAAAGCCTAATGCAACCTTTTTAAAAAATGTTGCATTTAGTATTCAAATGCAACTTTTTTAGCATGCAACCTTTTTTATATTCTAATGCAACTTTTTTAATATTCAAATGCAACCTTCATTATAGTTTTTTTACATTAATGCAACCTTTTCTAACTCAAATGCAACCATTATTAAATTTTTAATACAAAAAATGCAACCTTTTTTAAAACAAATGCAACACCTTTTTACAATTTTAGTTACAAACTAAAAAGAATACTAAAAACAACATTTTCATTATGTAAAGAAACCTTATTAATGAGAAAATAATAGAATCTTTATTAATGAAAAAATAAAAGTACAAACAAGACAATGGCTCTCTCAAGGACATACCCTAAAGAGACAGGATAAGACCAAAATAAAAATTCAGTTTTCCTACTGCTTAAAAGATAAAATCACTGAAAAACACGCCCGCGTCTAAAATACCTAATACCATATAGGGCTAATACTATGAGAATGCAAAATCTGGTACTCCTCTAAATACTATCGATCCAACTCATAATCAAAGGAAGAGCAGCATCGGCCCATAGCAATCACATACTCAGCAACATTCTTTATACTTTTAGAGTTCGAGCTAACCCAACGACAAATGCTTCTACGCCTTCTCCAAAGTCCAAACCAACTCCAGCTAGCAGTTGTCCTGAGCATCCACAAAATTAACATCATTGCCACACTTCAAAAGCTAAATATATACCATAACAAAATCGATGTCAAAAACCATGCAAACAACTGTATCAAGCACTATATAACAGCAGGCAATACCATTATGTATTGAGTTTGTTAAAAGCCAATATAACCTCACAAGCAGCATCAGAATTGACTAACATATTAAGATCCAAACTACAACACGTAACAATAGTATTAGACCACACAAACTACTCTAAATAGATATATCATCAACAAGATCAGATTGAAGAGAACCACTAGCAGCTAGGCCTTTTCACGGGTCAACGACCAAACTGAACCAACCCGTTACAAGTCCAAAAACCAACTCAATTATGAGTATCCTTTCATTTTATGCATGTGTTTTGCAGGTTCATCCATTTCATGAGTTGGGTATGACCATTTGAGTTTTTAATTATAAAACTAAAAAAGAAATAAAAAATAAAGAGAAAGAAAAACATGACGAAGTAGGTGTTAACCATCAATACTGGACACAATTTCCTTATCCTAGTTTTTATATTAAATTCATAAACTAACCATAGAATTCTATCTTTTTAAACACCAATATGTCATAAACAACTGTAGGTTTTTTCCTCGATATATAACTAAACTATCTACAAACCAAAGTAAATAACAAAAAAAATTAGAGCATATAAGCATTAACCAATTACATATGAATTTAGTTGTGTATATATAGACGTAGTTGCTTATGTATTTCTCACACCTTCAAGTAATAAACATTACTTCACTACAACCATTTCTTTACATGGTATCAGAGCTACGGCTCTCGATCCAAACCCTAGCCGCCACTTAATCTGGACCGAACCAGCCGGCCCTAGATCTGAAACCGAACCCGTCTACCTCCTGTCCAGATCTCGTAATCTTTTTTCGAGATATATTCCGCCGTCACCCCGCCTCTCCCACTGTCACCACCACCCTCCGATTAGCAAACCCTGAAAATCCGACGCCGATCCGCCGCCGCACGATCCCCCACGCGCCACCTGAAGACCGCCGCTGCCACCCATTTGCCGCCGCGTGACGGAGCGTGTACCATCCTCCGGCCGCCGTGTTTTTTCCAGTTTTTCAGTCTCAGTTCGCGTGTGTATTTGTTCGGATAAGAAACTTTCAGATCCAATGGCTGATAAAAAGGCTTCAGAAAATCAGATTGCTCCAGGTATTATTAATTATTCAGCTGTTCTTCGCATTCCGATCAAACTTAACTCAAAAAATTGGGGTTCGTGAAGTCTCTTTGTCCAAAAGGGTCTTGAAAGTATGGACAAAGACGATCATCTCACTAAACCACCCCCGGACCCGATTACCAAAGAATGGAAAATTGATGATAGCGGAATCTTAATGGCCCTATGGAATGCTATGGATACACAAATCCTTACTATTGCTCAGAACTTTTCCACCGTAAAAGAAATGTGGGATCACCTCTCTTCATCCTTTTCGGCTAAGGAGTCTATCTCTCATGCTTATTCTGTGGTTCAAGCCTATGGTCGGGCCGAGCAAGGTGATTCTACATTTACCGACTATTTCACACGATTTTGCAAACTTCGGGATGAGCTTCGCACCATGTTTCCACCCACTACTGATTTGAAGATTCAGGAGGAGCGAAACGCCAAGATGGATGTCATGACCTTTATTGCCGGGATATCACCTAAGTATTCAAGCGCCCGACCCCTACTGTTGTGCAACTCCGCTGCTACATCTTCAGTTGCATCAACCTTTCACCTGTTACGGTAAATGTATGGTCCTGGTGCAACTCTACCTCCTACTGATACATCGGCTATGTATACATCTACTGGTCGGGGTACTGGTCGAGGTTCTCATATGACCCACAAAAAGAGTATTGGAAGGGGCGGTGGTCTTGTTTGTCACTATTGCAAGGAACCAGGTCATACGAAATGGGACTGCCCGAACCGCCCTCCTGGAAGTCAGCCACCTCCTCGTCCCAAAGCTCGTTTGGCTGCCGCTGGTGAGACTTTAGGTCCAACCGCCACTCCCACCTACACAGTTAGCGAAGAAGACTATTGTCGTCTCCAGCAGCTTCTAGCCTCTCAGACTCCTGCTCCTGTTCCTGCTACATGTGCCAATACGGCCGATTCAGGTACGCTTCCTAGTCCTTCTTCATCTTGGATTATTGATTCGGGTGCCACTCATCACATGACTGGGAACTCGGGTATTCTGTCCAACCTTAATAAAATCTCCCACCAACCTGTTCGACTGGCTGATGGGTTTCCTGTCCTGTACTGGGGGTTGGATCCATTAACACCTCATCCAACTTAAACCTCTCGTCTATTCTATATGTTCCTAAATTTCCCGATAACCTTTGTTCGGTAAGCTAACTTACAAAACAACACAATTGCTCTGCTAAATTTTATCCTACTCACTGTATCTTTCAGAAACTAGGGACGAACCGTCTGATTGGCACAGGTTTTGAATCTGGAGGCCTCTACCGCTTAATCTTCCCGTCAGGTCCTACATGTTCTACAGCAACTGCCTTAGTCAAGGAGGACCACTGTCGGTTAGGTCATCCCTCTACAGCGGTTATGAGGCAAATGCGTCCAGATTTACCACTTTCGTCTTTTAATTTTCATTGTGAGTCGTGTCAACTTGGTAAACATACCAGGCGTCCTATCCCCCTAGAATGTCTAATCAAGTCAGTTTTTGTTTTGAACTTTTGCATTCTGATGTATGGGGGCCTTGCCCTACCAAATCTACTTTGGGTTTTGAATATTTTGTTAGCTTTATTGATGACTATTCGCACTACTTGTATTTATTTGATGAAATCTCGTAGTGAAATTTTTTCCATATTTCAAGAATTTAATGCTTATGTTCAAAGCCAATTTAACACAACCATTAAAACTTTCCGATCCGATAATGCTAAGGAATATTTTTCCACCGACTTTTCTTCGTACTTGAAAAACAACGGTATTATTCATGAATCATCATGTGCATATACATCTCAACAAAATGGTGTGTCCGAACGCAAAAATCGTCACCTATTGGATGTTGCTCGCACACTCATGATCCAATCACGTGTCCCTCATCGTTTTTGGGGAGATGCCGTTCTCACAGCTGCATATCTGATTAACCGTATGCCCACACCCGTTCTTCATGGTAAAACACCGTTTTCTGTACTATGCCCCACTGGTACTCCTTTTCCTCTCGCACCTAAAGTCTTTGGTTGCGTTGCCTATGTTCATGACCATCGTCCGAAAACAATCAAACTTGATCCCCGAGCCCTTCGTTGTATCTTTGTTGGTTACTCACGAGTTCAAAAAGGGTATCGGTGCTATAGCCCATCTCTTCACCGATACTTTACTAGTGCCGATGTCACTTTTAATGAGCCCTGTCCTTACTTTCCTGAGTGTTCCACTCCTGTTTCTGACCCATTTCCTGACCTCTATATACCCACATCTCCCTTCATCCCCACCATTCCTGTGTCAGTTCCTTCTACCGATCCAATCTCTACTGATTCTGACCCACCGACAGAATCTCCGCCACTGCTTTTCACATATGCTAGGCGAGGTAGGGGTCAAACATCAGCGACTCTTGAATCACACCCTGGCCACGACCCCTAAATACCCTCCAATACTCCGCCTACATCTGAGCAATCCACACTTCTCACTACTACATCCTTACCCGATCCACCAACCTCTTATACACCCGTTTATGATCCTCCTGGTGCCCCACTTCCCGATATACTTATTTCCTTTCGCAAGGAACCCCGGACATGTACTCGTTACCCAATTCAGGACTATGTTGCCTACACCCACCTATCTCCTGAATCTCATGCGTACACCACTACCCTTGATTCCTACCCGATTCCCAAAAATGTGACGAGCGCTCTCGCTCACCCAGGATGGAGACAGGCTATGGAAGATGAAATTGGGGCTCTAAAGTCCAATCATACATGGGATCTTGAAACACTTCCTAAAGGGAACCGTATTGTTGGTTGTCATTGGGTGTTTACGGTTAAACTACACCCGGATGGCTCCCTACACCGCTTAAAGGCTCGGTTGGTTGCAAAAGGGTATTCTCAGGCATATGGCATTGATTACGATGAAACTTTCTCTACGGTTGCTAAAATGCCATATGTCCGTATTTGTATCGCTCTTGCTGCCATTAATCATTGGCCGCTCCACCAGCTTGATGTCAAGAACACCTTTCTTAATGGTGTTCTTGAGGAGGAGGTATATATGGAGCAGCCCCAAGGGTTCGTCGTTGAGGAGGAGGTCTCGAAAGTTTGTAGACTACGTCGTTCTCTATATGGTCTTAAACAATCTCCCAGGGCATGGTTTGGTCGATTCTCTAGTGTTATGGGACAGTTTGGGATGACTCGGAGTGCCTACGATCACTCTGTCTTCTTTAGACACCAGAAAGGGAAGAGGATTATCGTAGTTGTTTATGTGGATGACATTATAATCACAGGTGATGACGAGGTCGGGATTTCCGAACTCAAGCAGTTTCTTCAGTCTCAGTTTCAGGTCAGCGACTTAGGTCGATTGAGGTATTTCCTTGGCATAGAAGTATCCCGCTCTCCACAAGGAATACTTCTCTCCCAACGAAAGTATGTTCTTGATATGTTAACTGAATGTGGCTTACTGGGTTGTAAACCTGTTGATACCCCAATGCTTCCTACAAAGAAACTCCTCCCAAAAGAAGGAGATCCAATGAAAGATCCTCAGCGATACAGACGGCTGGTTGGTAAACTTAATTATTTAACCGTCACACGACCGGATATCTCCTTTACTGTCAGTGTTCTAAGCCAATTTATGGCTACACCATACACCGGTTACTGGGATGCTGCCCTTCGTGTCTTAAGATATCTTAAGACCTCACCTGGCTTGAGTATATTATACTCCGATCAGGGTCATTGTCGTGTAGGTGCCTTCACGGAAGAAGGAGATGGTCGGATATCAAGGTTCTCAGATGCAGATTAGGCAGGTTGTCCAATTTCTCGACGATCTACCACCGGATATTGTGTTTTTGTTGGAGGAAACCTTGTATCATGGAAGAGTAAGAAGCAACACACGGTTTCCCGGTCGAGTGCCGAATTGGAGTATAGAGCCATGGCAGATGTAACATCAGAGATGACATGGGTTCGTCGTCTTCTCAGAGAGCTCGGGGTTGTTTCTAATGACTTGATGAGGTTATACTGTGATAATCAGTCAGCTATTCACATAGCCAAAAATCAAGTATTTCATGAGAGGACAAAACATATTGAGGTTGACTGCCACCTTATCAGAGATCGGGTAGTAGGCACACAAATTGATCCTCCTTCCATTCAACCAGTTCATGTGAAGACAAATTTTCAGCTAGCAGACATTCTAACTAAACCGCTCCGGAAAGCTCAGATAGATTTTATTTGTAACAAGTTGGGCATGATTAACATCTATGCTCCAACTTGAGGAGGAGTGTTAATTGTATTTAGTTAGGGTTTTAGCCCATATAGTTGGCTAAAGCCCATGGGCCTTTTATGGGATGTTAGCTAGGGTTTAGTTGTGTATATATAGATGTAGTTGCTTATGTATTTCTCACACCTTCAAGTAATAAACATTACTTCACTACAACCATTTCTTTACATAAAACAAACACTTTGCTAGGGGTGACTTACAGGTCAAGACAGAAACCAAATGGTGATGAAATTTAGATAATCACACCAACGATAAGAACACACAAACCGAATCTTGGTCAAATCTGATTGAACACAACTTCAATTGGATCACATTGTTAACGCCATTTCTGAAAAACAACCTAACAATAAGAATACAAAAACCAACAATTATGAACTTGATATTTATTAACATACACTTTCTATGAGCACAAGGGATAAAGTTACAAACAACATGCGTGATGATAACGAACTCTAACTGGAATGAACACATGAACCTTACCACAGATAGCAATCTGCCTGTTTGCCTGTGATTTCATGAGTAGGTATTCTCTGTTGCACAAACCAAACCAAATTTTTTGTTGTAATTAGTGCTGTGATTGTCATTTAGGTGGGTACTATATATACTTGGTATATAGGGGTGAAAATGAGTCGAGTTACTGAAGCTCAGTTCGATAAAAAGCTCGAAACAAGCCAAGCCCGCCAAACCTGCCAAGCCTCAAACAAAGCTGATTTAGTTATCAATCCCGAGCTCGAGCTTTGATTGATAAGCTCATTTAGGCTCGTCGAGCCTTAACGAGGCTTGTGTATTTTTATGGTTTTTTTTTCCTTTTGGACTTCTATGTATTATATTCATAGTGCACACTCAAGCTCGAGCCAAGCTTCAGTTTGTTTAAGATACTACACGAGCTCGAGCAAAGCTTAGGCTCGTTTAAGATTTTTCTCAAAATATATTAAAATAGTCAAGACTATATAATATAATTAATAAAATAATAAATAAGCCAAGCACAAGCTTGAAAAAATAACTTACAAGCCCACCTCGAGTTTTAGAAAAAGAGCTCAAAAACCCGAGCTGGAGCTCTCATAAGTCAAAACAAGCCAAGCTTAAGCCTAGTCGAGTTTGGGTTTAGCTAGGCTTGTTCACACCCTATTTATATATATACTTCATTGCATTAAGTTTAACTGATTTCATATGTAGATTACAACCATCGTATTTTCTATGTGTACTAGATTCTTTATAGCACATGTTAATAAGGATTGTCCAATAGCATCATACATTTTCTAAATTTATCAGTGTTCAAATCAAGTTGTTAGTTTTCTCTGGTTAGATCCGTATATATTTCATCTCCGTAATCACCAACAAATAACAATGTT
Source organism: Bidens hawaiensis (assembly GCF_021521415.1). Lineage (NCBI taxonomy): Eukaryota > Viridiplantae > Streptophyta > Magnoliopsida > Asterales > Asteraceae > Bidens > Bidens hawaiensis. The sequence goes on from NW_027495843.1 coordinate 97,586, forward strand.
GAAGTAGCAAATATTTGACAGTACCATCCATATTGCAATAACCACTTCCATAATTACAAGATATATCATCAAATAAAACAACCAAAATTCTAGCACAATACGAATAAGTATTCCCAAAGGAAGCTAACCATTTTAGATATTATAAATAAAATTTTAGTTTGGTTAAAGCATTTCATCGAGTATTTAGTGTGCATCTTCAAATCTAGTAAGTAGTAAGTATGCATGTGTAAGCATAATATAACAGCCTAAAACATATACGGATTGCAAATCTATAAATATGCGTACAACAACCAATATACACATAACTGATCCTAATAGAATAACAAAAAAAACATGAATCAAATACAAAACCTAAAAATATTTGTGAAAGAGGTTTAATACTACCATACCTTAGCACCACCATAAATTGTTTCCTGATGAAATATGTAAGGAAATCCCTTGAACCCGCCACAAGAGCATGTATCGAAATTAAAGAATGATTAATCTTTCAGAAAATGGAATTAAATCACTCGTAAATAGAAACCCTAGTCCTAAAATAAGTAGACAGTTTGGCTTGATGGTCGGTGTTTTCAAGATCATCACAAAATTCAACATAAAAATATGAAAGTTACGAGAAATAACTTACCAGAAGTCAACTGATTTTTGTATTGTGACTATAAGGTGTCTTGAAGATAATCTGAATGTGACTTGCAATCAGAATTTGAATGTGATTTGCGAAAATGCATATAGATTGTAAGAGTCATTCGACGGTTGCTAATGCCTACGGTTTCAACTTTCAGGCGGGAAAGGAAATTAGGAATTTAGGGATTGTACTCTCTTCAAGGCGGGGAAAACAATTTTACAGGATAAAAACCTTTTGGGATGGAATTAAAATTACTATTAATTATTCTTTTAGAAGTTAAAATATATTTATAAATAAATTGAATGTGGCGGTAGAGCACTCACTTTATTGGTGGGAGAGGTAGTGGTTCAAACCTCACTATCACCAAGTTATATGGGAGATATGAGTGATCTCTCGGTTTTACCGGCTTCTCGTTGTCGTGTCGTTTGGCGGACGGGTGGGTCGGGTTTTATCCGGGGAATCCCTCAATAGGTGGACCGCTAGGGGCTCCATCCGTCCAGACTCGTGACCGGCTCAGGCTACCTTAAGCCAATGAGGGTCGCGTACGAAGTACCTGACGTTACTTAGTTGCTCGTTAAAAAATATATTTATAAAATAACAAATATTTAGATAAAAATACATATGATAAAAGTTGATTTATACAACTTTTAGATACAGTTTTATAAAAATTTTACACACAATATTTTAAAAGTAAAATCACTTAATTATTATAAAACTTATACTTACTACTTAGTTATTAACTAGTATTTAGTGAATATAATGCAATTTTAAATATAGAAAAAAAGTTTTCTTTTTAATTTAAAAAAATGCAACCTTTATAACAAAAGTTGCAAATTTCAATAAAATTTGCAACCTTTGTATAAAAAGGTTACAATTTTAGTATAACTTGCAACTTTTTTATGAAAAAAGTTGCATTAGATATTCTAATACAACTTATATGTTAAACGAAGTTGCATTAAAGTCAAATGCAATACAACTGAAAAGGGTTGCATCTAAAAAGTTACAATAGCCTCATTTTCTAGTGAGTTCCTTATTAATTCCATGCACATCTTGGTGGTTGTTAAATTCATTTGATAAGAACTCTCCTCCCCTATATGACTCAACACTTTGATTAAACAGTCACTTTCCTTCTCAACCATGGCCTTAAACATTTTGAACTGAACAAAGGCATCTGATTTGTTAGCAATAAAATAAACCCAACACATGCAGGTGAAATCATCAATTAACAATATAATAATTGCTACCCCCAAACTTGAAACTTGCATTGGTCCACAAACATCAGTATGGACAAGTTCAAGTTTGCGAGTGGCTCTCCAAGAGTACTTCATTGGAAATGAATCACGGGTTTGCTTCCCTACAACACACCCTTCACATGAGTCTATGGACTTGATATTAGGCAGCCCATGCACCATAGACTTATCATGCAAAACTTTAAGCCCGTGAAAGTGATAATGGCCATACCTTAAGTTCCACAAACGGGTAGTGTCATCAATTGGCTTTAGAGATCTATTAACATGAGTTCCATTGACCGCCTTGTAGACATCCAGAAAAAACATGTTGTTAGATGCAACCAAAACAGTAATTAGGATGGCATTAGTAGCTTTGGACCAGATCACACATTTCCCATCATCAAACATCAACGAATAACCTTTCTTCATCAATTGTCCCACACTGAGGTTATATTCCAACTTTGGAGAAAGGTACAAATCATCTAACAACCGAAAGATTCATTACCAGTGGAGATTTTAATAGTACCTTTGCCTTCAATAACAAGTTCTTTCTTGTCACCCAAATGAACAGAAAGCTGAAATGAATCATCAAGTTGAGTGAAAATATCTCTTGCACATGTCATATGGTTAGAACATCTTGAATCAAGGTTAGAACACCCTGAATCAAGGAACCAAAAGGCATTAGAGTTACCACTGGAATGAGCTTTTGTCATCAGCAAGAAATGATCTAACACATGACTAACCAAAAATATTTTATATTTTATTATGTAATTCTATTTCATTAAGAAAATCAGAAAAAGGTTCAAAAATATATTCTCTCGTTTAGAGTGAGCTCCTGCTTAGAGGGAGTCGGATAATATAAAAATTATAAAATTTTGAGAAATTTATCCGACCTTTGGAAAATGATAAGAAATTGTCTTTAGTGATCCTAGCACATGAAAAGAGTAGCTCAAAAGCCAACAAGATCATTGTTTAATGTGTATATAGGCTTGACAAATGAGTATCATAGTGATATAAACTTAAATACGCGCCTATGCTAGTGGTTACACTCTTATGAGGCGGTTGCCGACTCCAATATAAGTCATATCAATGAAGGCAAAAATGTTAATAATCAGTCATACACGAGCTCGCTAATGACAGGTCACAATGAAAAATTATTTCTTGCTTTAGATTCAAATATTGAAAAATGTCAAAAATTATTGAAAAAGCAGAAAAACTCCAAATTTCTCAAAAAGTAGACCGTTATTATTAGGTAGACCGTGTTTACTTGTGTCAATTCGTCGGATTAGAATCTGTGAAACATCACAACCAATGTTGTAAAACTCGCTAGACGGTCGACCCTCTTGTAGGGTGTACTCGGGGAGTACTCGGGTTGTACTCGAACATGATAAATATAACATAAAATAATTATTGGATATTATATATATGTTAAGATAAGCATAATTCACGTCAAAATAAAAATATGTCATTTGAAAAAGAACGTAATTCAAAAAATTCACGTTTTGTGGTTATTTTTAATTTTTTACTAAAAAAAAAATTGTGGCCGAGTTGACCTTGGAAGCCGAGTAATCCCGAGTATTCCGACTTTTGATTGAGTTGGACCTTGGCAATGGTGGCCGAGTTGGGAAAATGCGGCAAGGTTAATGTCCGAGGACCTTGGAATCGTCGATTTCAAGGCCTTGGAATCCGACTTTTACAACACTGATCTCAACCAAATTACATTGTCTGGTAATTATTTATTAATCTTTATTAACAAGTCATGTCTATGTGATTACCCATATGATAGGAGTTATAATTAGTCAGCTGGTTTAATGGATAACCTGAACCTAAAGTGCAGTCACCCTTTCTTAAATCGTTTTACAACCAAAAGAAAGTTGTGTTTTTATTAAACAAAACAATTTATAAACCGCTTAACATCGTCCGTCCGCCTAAATAAAAATCAATTGACAACTAATGAACCTGCTTGGCAGTTTCCGCTGATTCCGGCCATGTTGATTTGACACTTTACTTGTCGATCAATAACTCATATTAAATAGTATTGACATGGAAAATCAGTGCTTAAAGATTATAGTAATACTGCAATCCACTTAATAAAGATTATACATTCAAATCTTACTATTAAACATGGCTTGGTTATATTACACCAACTTCAAGCTATTCTGATTTGACCCCATCACCCATGCATTATTAAAGTTGGGTTTCTTATTTAAGTATTCATACATCCACATTAAGATAATATCTATGAATTATATATAGAGTATCCAATGAAGTTCAAAGGTTCAACTTAGGGTGTCCGGTGATGACAGTGACCACTTCTACCAAAGTCTGGAAATTTTGATAAGAACTCCCATTTGGTGCAACAGCCTTGTGAGCAAGATCTTTTAGTGCTTCAATTTTCTCATTCTGGGTTTTGGACAGTAATTGAAGTTGTTCCAAAGCAAAACGGGTTGCATGTTTTGTGAAATTTCCACCTTGGATTCTCATTCCAATTCCCCAACACTCAACCATCCAAGAATTTATACGATGATCACCGAGAAATGGCCTACATAGCATTGGGACACCAGCTCCCAGACCCTCCAACACTGAGGCCCATCCACCGTGTGTTATAAATACCCCTATTGCAACATGATTCAAGACTTGATCCTGAGGAGCCCAGGGTACCACTTTGCCAGTCCCGTTAGCACTTGTTCTCTCCAAGAAACCTTCAGGGAAATGCTTATTGGAATCTTTGTTTATCGACCAAAGGAATGTGGTTTTGGTCTCTTCGAGTGCATTAGCCAGCTCGACAAGCTCGTGAGGTGGAGGTGATGTGTGAAAATGTATATTATAAATAAGGACCGAATCACAATTAAGTTTTAAATTTATAAAAACGAAAATCCTATAGAAACCACACAAAACCGGCAAGTGTACCGATCATAAATAGTATAGCATTCAAGGAAGTCCGGATGTCGAACTCAAGGACACGTGAAAACGATTTTGATTACTAAAACTCTTAACCAAGACTCATCCAAAATATTTATTTGATTTTTAAGAACTTTGTTTAACTTAACTAATTAACTTAACTTACTTGAAAACCTTTGACAAAAACACTTTTAGACAACTTTCGGTTTAAAATTCAATATGTGAAAACGTCTACCTAGGACTGACTCGTGTTTAATGAAAATGACAACGGATTGGACAAACATTTAAGATACCGGTTTCAAAAGATGACACAATAAAAAATCATTTAAGACAGTCAAATTACTTTTCAGTCTCATCAACTAATCTCTAGTTCATTTTAATTGAAAATTAAAACATTACCGGATAATTAATTAATTACGTGTTCTAATGACGAATTACCTGTCGGTCTCAACGACACACCATCCCATGGAACACCCAGTTATGTAACCAAGAACAGAGGAACAATTTAATTAAACCCTAATTAAGCCAACTCATTGCACATAACACTTAAATTCAACAAGAGCAAAACCCGCTTTCGCGCGGTCCTAATTCTAGCAAATAAAAGATATGTGACAACTTTACTTCCTATCACCTTTCGGTCTCAAGGAAGGTATATTAACTGATTTTATATGATTAGTTACCCAACATATCCCTACGGTGATCAACCCGCAATAAAACCCAAAACACCAAGTAATAGGCTAAACTATGCAAACGATAATCAAAACCAATTCAATTAAAGCAAGCAAGTGGGAATTAAGTAACACATCAAAAATCACAGCCAACATACAACCTAATTATATGGTCTAATCAAACTTTACATAATCAATTTTACAACTTAAACATTACCAATCCGTTTATTATGTCAATTACATGTCAACACTACATCATTCCTAGGTAGAACAACGAGTTTAGCTCATAATCAAATTTGGACAGCCGTGAACACTTAATAAAAACATCATATTAACCAACATAAACATCATAAAACTCAACCAAGATTCAAGATCAATCAATAATAAACCGAACCACTAGTTACTTGCAAAACAATTCACTTTGAAAGATCAAAACAACTAGTTAAACAATCTTGAACAATAGAACAAAGTTTATAGAGGTTTACTATGATTATAGGGCTGAGTTTATGGATGTTTTATGACCTATAGCTGCTGTCCACTTCTGACCCGAGCTGCTTCTTCCTTTCCCTTCTGTCCGATCGCAATATGGTGCTGTCCAAATTGTTTTGAGGTGCTCCTTTGTGATAGCTCACGTCAAATAAATCACAGCCACACAAAACAATTAATGTTTGTGTGGTTTCCTTAAAGCAAACACAAACCAAAACCCACTTGCTACTGCCCACGTGAATTATTTACCAAGAAACACAATTGAATGTTGTCTCTTTTAAGGAGACAACAAACAATGTCTAGCCGTCCACTTCAAGCAAACAAATTTTGTTCTTCTTCTTCTGTTTGATCGGCCTCCAAGTGGGTGTTTTCTGCTGCTGCCGATCAGCCTATGGAATGGGTGTTAGGGTTTTTTTTCTTTAGTTATTATTAATAATACATACATGAAAGGCTTGGACTTTGTAGTAATGGGTCGGGCCTTGAAAAGAACTTTAGAAACTTGACACTTAACCCCTTGAACTTCTTTTTTTTTCTTTTCTTTCTTTTTCTTTGCATCACCTACACAAATTAACAAGTCTTTGTAATATTTATCATTTAAACCCCGAAAGACTTATAAAAGTAATAATTTATTAATAAAAACATGATAAAAACGTAAGGAAAAGAGGTGTGTTTTGCAACACATCAGGAGGCGTACATAGCCTGCCAAAGCATATGTAGGTAACCGATCTTGTCTTGTGATTATTTAACCATGAAATGCAAGAAAACTCATCAGACTTTATTTGTGTTTTTTCTGTGGATATGAGATGAAAGGGACCAATGTTGAGAAAGTTGTTCAAATTTGAAGAGAGGTTTCCGGTTAGATCAGGATCAAGTTCTTGGAAAGAATTTATGGGAACGACGGTTGCTCTAGCTAGTGTTCTTCCCATTTTATGTAGCATGGTTGAAAACGGTGATTCAAGGTTTCCCAAGACAACTCCAGTTGGCAAGTCACCTAGCCGAACTGCTTTGAGTCCGGGGATCAAGTCAACAATTTCGTCGTTGGGTCCAGCAGATCCTGTTAACACAAATGTCGTTACAAAAATGTATGAGTCATTTGATATATAAGGCCATGAAGGCTACGAGCACACATTCACATATAATACAGGGTAAACCCACCATATATATTAGGAGTGTGCATGGGTCGGTTTGGGGTGGTTTTAGGCCAAACCCATAACCATAACCAATATGTCGGTTAATATATAACCATAACCATAACCGATCCGTCATGGCGGTTTCGGTTAATCGGTTTTGAAGGTTATAGTGAGTCGGTTATGGGTCGGTTAACCGTGACCAAACCAATGTATAAATGAGCCTAAAACTTTGGCACTAAAAACAATAAAAATGACATGACATAGTTAAAATATATAATTCTTAATAATAGTATTATATATTCAAACAAACGATAAATGGATAACTTTTTAGTAAAACTAAATCATATAGTAAAAAAAATGAGAGCGTTATTAGTTTACTATCTTCTTTAATTTTCTCCAAATTATCAATCGTGTATCTAATTATACTGCATAAAATTGAGAATCTTGTAAATGGGGCGGTTCGGTTTTGACGGGTTTGAAATTATCTTTAACCAAAACCAACCCATATTTGGCGGTTTTCAAAAATTCATTAAACCGACCCACTGGTTATGTCGGTTATCGGTTAAAATCGGTTCGGTTTATGTTGGTTATGGTTTGGTTAATGGTTATGGCGGTTAATTTGCACACCCCTAATATATATAATTGTTGGATTTAATGGTCGGTTCGGGTCAAGTCAACGCGACCGACCCGAATGTGACCCGGACTGAGTTACACCGGGGTGACGAGATAAAGGCCTTATTAAATGTTAATTAGGCCCGACACAATCTATTAATTGGACCGGATAGTGGTTAAAGGCTTTGTTTGTATTAATTGGGCTCAAGCCGAATTGGTTTAACTTGATTAAACCCTAATAACCTTCTATAAATAGAATGTGATAATAATATTAGAGGATAACCTTAAACAAAAACAAACCCTAGCTGCTACTTCTTAATCCGGCGCCGTTTTCCGGCCAACCGATTTTCCGGCGAGTCGATTCCGGCCATCAACCACCTATTACAGCTGTCCCTTGGTCACCACAACCACCACCGACGTCCTGTACGAGCTGTTGGTGTTTGCTTTTGGTTCAGCTGCAAGTTGCAGCCCGTTTCTGGCACCCTGGTTCTTTTCCGGCGAAGCCCGATTTTCCGGCGAGCCATTTTCCGGCCGTATTCATCCTTGCTGCTGCTGTTCGTTGTTGTTACTTCACCACCGAGCACCATCACCATTGCTGTTCCGCCGTGCCACCTTCACAGACGCCGTACAGCCGCCGCTCGCCGCCGGAGTCGCCGTCTGGAGCTGCTGTCACTGTCGGAACTGTTGCCGGATATTGTTGTGTCAAGTCTAGCACTCTCGTTAAGCCCTCGGTGTCTTCCCGGTTTCGATAACCGAGGTATATCGACAATCTATTCTATGGTTGTTTATTATATTGTTTACTCGTGCTCGTATTGTTGTAATCAGATCCGGGTTTTCGGTTTATGGTTCGTTTAAATCGTTTATTTATCCGCTGCGTTTTACATAGTTCGTTTATTATTAATATTGACTAATATTAATTGAAACGAAAATAATTAACTAAAACGGGTTATAATAACTTGACCGTCTTCGTTCCGAACCACCGTTGAAACCCAACAATAATGTGTTATCATAAGCTAACTATATATTTGGGGACGCATTTGTATCATATACAAAAGTTACACATACGTATTGTAAAAACCATCGTGTAATTGGGTGAAAGTGTGAAACACGTCGTTCAGTCGTTCATTGTACATATTTCACATGTTAAAAAATGTTAGCTTTTAAAATTATATAATAATAATATATTCGTATATGTTTGTTACAAAGCAATGAAGTATATACAATTTTAAAAGACTGGTGGTACTAGATTGATGAAAAAAGTCAATAAAATGGACTTTCAGTTTTACCCTTGTCAAAATGTCGTCCATTAATAACTTGTAATTTGTCATGAAATTGTTACTGCTGCATCAATCAAATGATTTAATTGGCAAGAACTCTCCTATGACTTTTAGGAGAAAAGCCCACTCGCCCAGGAAGAGAAACAATTACACATAAGGTGACAATATTAAGTATAGCATAAATGCACTTCATGACAAACATAACAAAGCTGCCGACGATTCACAAGTCCACGCCGAGCTCAAGCTCTACTTTTCATCTTGTTAAAATAAATCAGTCGAGTTGAGCCTGCTCGTTTAAGTTTGAGCTCGAGTCTAAGCCCAACCCAATTAGACTAAACCGAACCGACTGAGTATAATTTAAAAGTTGTTTTTAAATCATATATATGTTTAATAAAAAGTAAAAATATAATAAATTTTTGGATTAATTTCATATATACTCTTACCAACATTAGAAATATCATATATAACCAAGCAAAACTTAAAATATAATATATGTCCTTACAAAATAATTAAAATATCATATATGCCCTCATAAAATAATTAAAGTATCATATATATACCCCTATTCATTAATAACAACTTAATAAATAGTCATTTTTCTGTTATTTTTTCTAAAATTTTAACTTTAATATACACCCATTTTTTAACTAATATACTATTATGCCTATTTCCATTGCATAATGTGTTTATACACTACATTATTATTTTAATCTTGATAGACATTTATCATCTTTGATGACAATTAAATCGTCTCGTCAGTACTTCTTTAGAATTTCAAACCCTTCTGTAGGGGTATGGTACTAAAACCCGGTTCTACGACCCTAAATCTATTATGTCTATTATGTTTGGCTTATTTCATTACATGAACTAATACGATGTTATTGGGCCGAGGGGGTTTTGTGGAGGTAACCCTAACTGGGCTAGGCCCATTAGGGTACCATGATGGTGGCCATGAGACTCTATATAAGGAGGTCTCCACCTCCTTATCATGGGTCATGCTCAATAAGAGCCACCACCACTTTTTGTGTCTGTGAACAAGAAATCATCAGGATATCTTAGCAGTCGCCTCCGCACCCCCGAAACCATTGCAGGTCTCAGCATTGCAGGTCTCAGGCGCAGCCGAGGAAGAAGAAGATCAAGACGTGGTTCGTTCATCTCGAAAATCCGTGGAAGCATCGTCATGGATCAGGTTAGATTCGTTTCGTGTTTCGACATTTGGCGCCATCCGTGGGACACGAACGAACTGCCCTTCGATCTTCATCTCGGCTGTCAGATCTCTCCCAAGAAAAACGCAGATCTGGAAGTTTACAGAAAAAAGCTGCAAAGCTTGTTCTATTTAAAGCTCAAAAAGATCCATAGATCTAAAAAGAGGCTTCCAGATCTTGGCAAGAAGGAAAATCAGTGATTCGAATGATCAGATCTCCGAATCTGTGAATCTGTGATTCAGGATCTCCGAATCTGTGATGGTTTTAAATCTGCTCCGAATCTTCAGATCTGTCCAGATCTGATTTACAGATCTAGGTCTAGATTACAGACCTGGATTTTAGGTCTAAAGTTGCAGATCTGACTCTTAAATTGCAGATCCAGAAGTTACTAGACTTCCGCCGCCATGTACGCACGCCCGGGGGTTCTCACTCCGCAACCGTGCATGTGCCGCCGCGGAATCCACCATCACACGCACTTGCGAGTCACCACTCTATCGCCGTGCATGCGCGCATCAGGCTACGCGCCAAACTTCAAGGTTGGAAATCCTCCTAATATCCCATATGGCTACGCGCCAAACTTCAAGGTTGGGAATCCTCCTAATATCCCATATGGCTACGCGCCAAGGTTGGGAATCCTCCTAATATCCCATATGACTACGCGCCAAACTTCAAGGTTGGGAATCCTCCTAATATCCCATATGGCTACGCGCCAAACTTCAAGGTTGGGAATCCTCCTAATATCCCATATGGCTACGCGCCAAACCTCAAGGTTGGGAATCCTCCTAATATCCCATATGGCTACGCGCCAAGGTTGGGAATCCTCCTAATATCCCATATGGCTACGCGCCAAACTTCAAGGTTGGGAATCCTCCTAATATCCCATTTGGCTACGCGCCAAACTTCAAGGTTGGGAATCCTCCTAATATCCCATATGGCTACGCGCCAAACTTCAAGGTTGGGAATCCTCCTAATATCCCATATGGCTACGCGCCAAACTTCAAGGTTGGGAATCCTCCTAATATCCCATATGGCTACACGCCAAACTTCAAGGTTGGGAATCCTCCTAATATCCCATATGGCTACGCGCCAAGGTTGGGAATCCTCCTAATATCCCATATGGCTACGCGCCAAACTTCAAGGTTGGGAATCCTCCTAATATCCCATATGGCTACGCGCCAAACTTCAAGGTTGGGAATCCTCCTAATATCCCATATGGCTACGCGCCAAGGTTGGGAATCCTCATAATATCCCATATGGCTACGCGCCAAACTTCAAGGTTGGGAATCCCCCTAATATCCCATATGGCTACGCGCCAAACTGCAAGGTTGGGAATCCTCCTAAGATCCCATATGGCTACACGCCAAACTTAGAGGTTGGGAATCCTCATACCATGTGTTCACGCATCACATATGCTCACGCATATTACACATGCTTACGCATCACATGCTTACGCATCACATGCTCGCACATGTCACAATCTACACGCACGCGCACGCAACATCTGCGCGTGACGCATAACACAAAACCAAAGTCTACGCGCACGTGCACGCAACATCTGCACGTGGCGCGTGACATAAAGTAGCCCGTAAGTCGCCTCACGCGCAGGCCTTTATTATTCACAGCTCATAAGACGCCTCGCGCTCAAGCTGTTGTTATTCTTACAGCCCGTAAGTCGCCTCACGCGCAGGCCTTTATTATTCACAGCTCATAAGACGCCTCGCGCGCAAGCTGTTGTTATTCTTACAGCCCGTAAGTCGCCTCACGCGCAGGCCTTTATTATTCACAGCTCATAAGACGCCTCGCGCGCAAGCTGTTGTTATTCTTACAGCCCGTAAGTCGCCTCACGCGCAGGCCTTTATTATTCACAGCTCATAAGACGCCTCGCGCGCAAGCTGTTATTATTCTTACAGCCCGTAAGTCGCCTCACACGCTGGCTTTATTATTCACACAGCTCATAAGACGCCTCGCGCGCAAGCTGTTATTATTCTTACAGCCCGTAAGTCGCCTCACGCGCAGGCCTTTATTATTCACAGCTCATAAGACACCTCGCGCGCAAGCTGTTGTTATTCTTACAGCCCGTAAGTCGCCTCACGCGCAGGCCTTCATTGTTCACAGCTCATAAGACGCCTCGCGCGCAAGCTGTTGTTATTCTTACAGCCCGTAAGTCGCCTCACGCGCTGGCTTTATTATTCACACAGCTCATAAGACGCCTCGCGCGCAAGCTGTTATTATTCTTACAGCCCGTAAGTCGCCTCACGCGCAGGCCTTTATTATTCACAGCTCATAAGACGCCTCGCGCGCAAGCTGTTATTATTCTTACAGCCCGTAAGTCGCCTCACGCGCTGGCTTTATTATTCACACAGCTCATAAGACGCCTCACGCGCAAGCTGTTATTATTCTTACAGCCCGTAAGTCGCCTCACGTGCAGGCCTTTATTATTCACAGCTCATAAGACGCCTCGCGCGCAAGCTGTTGTTATTCTTACAGCCCGTAAGTCGCCTCACTCGCAGGCCTTCATTATTCACAGCTCATAAGACGCCTCGCGCGCAAGCTGTTGTTATTCTTACAGCCCGTAAGTCGCCTCACGCGCAGGCCTTTATTAATCACAGCTCATAAGACGCTCTCGCGCGCAGGCTTTTATTATTCTTAGCTCGTAAGACGCCTCACGCGCAGGCTCTATTATGCTACAGCTCGTAAGACGCCTCTCGCGCGCAGGCTTTATTATTCTTAGCTCGTAAGTCGCCTCTCGCGCGCAGGCATTATTATTATTATAGCTTGTAAGTCGCCTCACGCGCCAGCTCAATTATTATTATTACAGCTCGTAAGACGCCTCTCGCGCGCAGGCTTTACTATTTTTATAGCTCGTAAGTCGCCTCACGCGCAAGCTTCATTATTATTCTTAGCTCGTAAGTCGCCTCCCGCGCGCAGGCATTATTATTCTTAGCTCGTAAGACGCTCTCGCGCGCAGGCTCTATTATGCTACAGCTCGTAAGACGCCTCTCGCGCGCAGGCTTTATTATTCTTAGCTCGTAAGACGCCTCACGCGCAGGCTCTATTATGCTACAGCTCGTAAGACGCCTCTCGCGCGCAGGCTTTATTATTCTTAGCTCGTAAGTCGCCTCTAGCGCGCAGGCATTATTATTATTATAGCTTGTAAGTCGCCTCACGCGCCAGCTCAATTATTATTATTACAGCTCGTAAGACGCCTCTCGCGCGCAGGCTTTACTATTTTTATAGCTCGTAAGTCGCCTCACGCGCAAGCTTCATTATTATTCTTAGCTCGTAAGTCGCCTCCCGCGCGCAGGCATTATTATTCTTAGCTCGTAAGACGCCTCACGCGCAGGCTCTATTATGCTACAGCTCGTAAGACGCCTCTCGCGCGCAGGCTTTATTATTCTTAGCTCGTAAGTCGCCTCTCGTGCGCAGGCATTATTATTATTATAGCTTGTAAGTCGCCTCACGCGCCAGCTCAATTATTATTATTACAGCTTGTATGACGCCTCTCGCGCGCAGGCTTTACTATTTTTATAGCTCGTAAGTCGCCTCACGCGCAAGCTTCATTATTATTCTTAGCTCGTAAGTCGCCTCCCGCGCGCAGGCATTATTATTCTTAGCTCGTAAAACGCTCTCGCGCGCAGGCTCTATTATGCTACAGCTCGTAAGACGCCTCTCGCGCGCAGGCTTTATTATTCTTAGCTCGTAAGACGCCTCACGCGCAGGCTCTATTATGCTACAGCTCGTAAGACGCCTCTCGCGCGCAGGCTTTATTATTCTTAGCTCGTAAGTCGCCTCTCGCGCGCAGGCATTATTATTATTATAGCTTGTAAGTCGCCTCACGCGCCAGCTCAATTATTATTATTACAGCTCGTAAGACGCCTCTCGCGCGCAGGCTTTACTATTTTTATAGCTCGTAAGTCGCCTCACGCGCAAGCTTCATTATTATTCTTAGCTCGTAAGTCGCCTCCCGCGCGCAGGCATTATTATTCTTAGCTCGTAAGTCGCCACTCGCGCAAGCTCTATTATTATAGCTTGTAAGTCGCCTCACGCGCCAGCTCAATTATTATTATTACAGCTCGTAAGACGCCTCTCGCGCGCAGGCTTTACTATTTTTATAGCTCGTAAGTCGCCTCACGCGCAAGCTTCATTATTATTCTTAGCTCGTAAGTCGCCTCCCGCGCGCAGGCATTATTATTCTTAGCTCGTAAGTCGCCACTCGCGCAGGCTCTATTGTTATAGCTCGTAAGCCGCCTCACGCGCAGGCTTCATTATTTTTACAGCTTGTCACCATCATGGAGAAAACCTCCCAAAACTCAGACAATAAAGACAAAGCCAAAGAAAAGGGAAAAAATCGCCTCACACCTTATAAAGTCCAGCGCTCCACCTAGACGCTTGCGCGCCCAGGAGCAACACTGGTCTTGGGGGGGCTTGTAGGGGTATGGTACTAAAACCCGGTTCTACGACCCTAAACCTATTATGTCTATTATGTTTGGCTTATTTCATTACATGGACTAATACGATGTTATTGGGCCGAGGGGGTTTTGTGGAGGTAACCCTAACTGGGCTAGGCCCATTAGGGTACCATGATGGTGGCCATGAGACTCTATATAAGGAGGTCTCCACCTCCTTATCATGGGTCATGCTCAGTAAGAGCCACCACCACTTTTTGTGTCTGTGAACAAGAAATCCTCAGGATATCTTAGCAGTCGCCTCCGCACCCCCGAAACCATTGCAGGTCTCAGCATTGCAGGTCTCAGGCGTAGCCGAGGAAGAAGAAGATCAAGACGTGGTTCGTTCATCTCTAAAATCCGTGGAAGCATCGTCATGGATCAGGTTAGATTCGTTTCGTGTTTCGACACCTTCGAAGGTTTATCTCATCGAATGATCTACATTGTAAACATTTTATCGCATTTAACTGAAACATGATAAAATAGTGATTTTAAATTTTGTTTTATTGAATCGAGGGTATATATGACATATTAATAACTTTGTAAGGGCATATATGATATTTTTAGTTTTACAAGGATATATATAATATTTTTAATGTTTGTAATGATATACATGAAATTGCATTTTTTTCATATAGCGATATCCCATATTTATAATTCATTTAAGTATCTAATTTTATCAGCTGCCGGTGAAAAAAAAAAACTAATTTTATCAACCGCATACACTTTTGAGTTATTTTTTCTTCTTTTAAATTTTTAAATTTTACATAAACCTTTTTGGCGGAGACCACCAAAACCGTCAAAACCAAACGTTGTTGCTAGTATGCTAGTACGTACGGTCTGACCAACCCAACCGCACGTCTATTTTGTTTTGATTTATCCAAAAACCGTAGTTAATTATTACCGAATCGGCCCACAAACCACGTCAAAACCAACGAACAGGAACCTGAACATCCCTAGTGTTTTTCTTTTTTTTCATCCCGTTGTAACTAACATTCAGAGAAATAATTACTAAATTGTCACTGCATTATATTATTAGAGTTCTATATATTTAATCATCGAATATATGCGTGTAGTCTGTGTGTGTTGTTTTTATTTTAGGTGAGTACCAAATACCTAGGAGTTGAGTAGTTTTCTGCCTAATGTGATCGGTATAAAAATGAGCAGCCAGAGAACTAGTTCCGGCAGCCCAAAACGCCACCCAAGGAACGCTCATTTCTTCCGCAATGTCACCTGAAAACCAAAGAAAAGCATCCGTCACCATACAACTAATCTTCAGCCCAGTATCCGTCTCCGCAGCCCGAACACCCTTCTTGAACTCATCCTCGGCCACCAACAGAAACAATTTAGCAAGCTCTTCAAAGTTTCCCGCAAAAACATAATCCTCCGGTATGCCTTCGGACACATTATAAGGCACTATGTTGTTGCAACTGAGTTCGGAGAACAAAACTTTGTTAGACTTTTCGGTGTTGAAGAAGGAGAAGACCACCGTAGGGGCCGCGTAAGCTAGATGGCGGACGAGGGTTAGCAGGAGTGCAGGGTGTGAGGCAAAAGGGAATGCAAAGACTGCAACATGTTTCTGCCTGTTGTCAGTGACCTCCATTTGGCTAGCTGTTTTGATATATTGTAGATAATAAAATTATAATGTTGGTGGGAAATTTAGTTGTTAACACTCACTTAGTGATTGATTTTGGGTGTGAGAATTTAAAGGAAGGCCGAGTGAACAAAAGATTGGGACATTTTCCCGTCGGCCGGCCCACAAAGATTTATGTGGATTTGTCTTTTAAGTCTTTTAACTTTAACATGTATATATCGAAAATAAGAGCCACAATCGCAAAGCTCAGTCAAGCTGAGTAGACATTTTCAAAAGAAAAAGTTAAACCAAGTTATCATTAGGGTTTTGGTGCTGCTAAGGCCCAAGCCCCCGTTAAGTCATGTGGTGGCACCTAATAGGTCCACACCATTTTGATTTTGTCGAAACACAAAACGAATCTAACCTGATCCATGACGATGCTTCCACGGATTTTCGAGATGAACGAACCACGTCTTGATCTTCTTCTTCCTCGGCTGCGCCTGAGACCTGCAATGCTGAGACCTGCAATGGTTTCGGGGGTGCGGAGGCAACTGCTAAGATATCCTGAGGATTTCTTGTTCACAGACACAAAAAGTGGTGGTGGCTCTTACTGAGCATGACCCATGATAAGGAGGTGGAGACCTCCTTATATAGAGTCTCATGGCCACCATCATGGTACCCTAATGGGCCTAGCCCAGTTAGGGTTACCTCCACAAAACCCCCTCGGCCCAATAACATCGTATTAGTCCATGTAATGAAATAAGCCAAACATAATAGACATAATAGATTTAGGGTCGTAGAACCGGGTTTTAGTACCATACCCCTACAGATTTCTTTCCCCCCTGTTTTTGGTAAGGTAAAGAACATAACGTCAGCCCGACTAAATGCCTATCTCTTTTTTACTATAGTCTCGTATTACAACGAATGTGATGAAAGCTAACCGAATTTATGTGGACTCACAGTCTCAACGATCAGATTTTAAAGCCGCCCAATTGCTCCACTTCAAATTTTGTATTTTCTTTGTTTTTTAGTTAGTTATGGTAAATTGAAACTTACCAAATTTGCATTGACTTGCTGTCGTATGGTTCGGGATTAACAACGTTCGGGTTTTACCAACGCCCGGGTTTACCAACTGAATAAACGTTGTTTTAAATATTATATATTTTTATATGTTATTTTGATAAATTTATTTGTTGGGTTTTACCAACGTTGTTATACCATAACAAATGTAATCGATATGCTCAGGTTTATCAATGTCCGGGCTTACTGACCGAATAAAAGTCGTTCTAAACATTTTATGTTTTTGTATACGTTAATCCTTATGTATGCGTACCGACCGAATACGCTGTAACGTTGGGTGTTTTATCAACGCTTGAGTTTTACCAACCTAATACACAATGTTTTAAATATGTTAAAATTACTTTTATAATGCATTATACGAGCGCCACTACTTCTTTGAATTTTTTTTAGATATGTTAATTTGACAAATTTACATTTTAGGTTTAGTTCTGGTATTATAACGAACGTAGCACATGCCGACCAAATTCACATTGACTTGTTGCTGCAACACGGGTTTTATTAACCGAATTCTCCACGCAACGCATGCGGGAAAAATTAGTGTTGTTATTTCGACATTTTTATTGTAAGTTTTATTATAGGTTATATGAGTGTCGCTATTTTTCCCTGCGTTGACATGTTGAATTTTTTAAATTTAGAGTCGTTATTTTAACAAATTTAATCCATACCAACCGAACCACATCATTGCACCACTGCAACACAACGATACATATAATCTGATAAACAGATCTGACCTGCCCCATGCGCATAACGCCAGTTAAAACACTCGTTGTATATTATATATAGATATATAAAAAGTGATGGTTCGTGTCCGAAAAGATTTTTTTATTATTATTTTATTGTGTTTCTCTTATTTTAAATTTGATTTTTTTGTTTTATTTTAGTTCAGTACCATAATGAACATAATCAAAACATATCAAATTCATATCGACTTGTCTCCACAACTCCTGGATTTTATAGACCAGATAAACGTTGTTTCCAACATGTTGCTTTTTTGTATTATGAGCGATAAGAATATTTTCAGTGTTAAATAATATGTTTTGTGGGTTCAGTGCCATAATGAAGTTTAACACCTCAATGGGAGTAGAAATATGGGTGTTCAAACAAAATGTGAATCCTAATCCGTATTTGAATTACATGAAATCCGAATTATCCGAAATTCTAGATATTTGAAAATTTGGATATGCGAATCTCGAATGATCGAATTTTTGGATTTGGATAGTAATTTTGAAAGTTCTCAGATATTTCGGACATTCGATATCCGAAATTCAATTTTAGTTCGATATATTTTACTATGATTTCTGATTGCTTTTTTTGTAGAGTTCACGAGCAAGCCTTGATAAATGGGAGATGTCTTTCGCATGGATTTAAGTCTGTATCTTTTTGTTTCAACTGCTTAAATAAGAGAAGGCGGTCGAGTGAAGATGAAGACGAGGATTTTTGTTTTGCTTTCCGTTCCGATTGGACGAACCATTTCCTCCCGGAGATCATTCTCATCATCCATGTCATTAAGATATATATGAGAATGCATGCACATCCGAGTCAATTTGTGGCGAGACATAATAACTGGAATTAGTCATTACCGATTTTTATATAATTGGGATACTAACGGGACAAAAGGCCCCACTTCGAGCTTTGCCTTAAATGCTCCAAAGAATTTTGCATAACAAACGAGGGAATTGTCCTTAGATATCTAACTAACTTGCACCACTTGGAACGATTATTTGAAAGCCGGTGAGTTAAACTAAGTTTTCGACGCATTATCATCCACTTTTCCGGAACCTTGTCTTTAGGGGCTATAAGAGTATCGAACCGAACCTAACCGGATGATACATTGTTCGTGTTCGTCCGTTAAGCTTTTGTCGGGAAAACGGACGGTTCACGAACACTCTACCAAACTTAAATGTCACACCCCAACCTAAGGCGGAAATTCCGGGGCATAAGCTGATTGCTCACAGCTCTCAAGGTACTATCAGGCAATAATTAAAATGACAATATCTATTTATTTAATTAAAATAATAAAACAAAATCCAAATAAACAAAGTACATCGTTCATAAATAAAGCAAACAAGATAATAAACATTTCAAATTTAATTAAGTCTTGATAATCTCTTCTCTATCATAGCAAATCCTAAGTTCTTCAATAATTCTTGATAAATCAGTTCACACGATGACCTGCATATGCGCATAAAATACAAATAATTTTGTCAACACGAGGTTGGGTGAGTAAAACACCAGTTAAGTGAGATATATAATATAATATAATATGTGAAGAAAATGCAAACTGTTCCCGAGAGATAAGCAATTTAACCAATGAGCATATAATAAACGTCGGTAAAACTGTTGCCTTGCGAAGTGGGCATTGGCTACTATGACGGCCTTATGATCATACTATTATTGAGATTATATATGATAGACCTCTCCGAATGCGGTAAAATAGAGCAAATAATCAAATAGCAAGTTAGGTATAAAACACACAACGATTAACAGTTGCAATAGAATAATATATAATAAGTAATTATTTAACTTATACATATATCCCCAAAAAATTAAACTAAGTAAAAATATGAGAGTGAAATACTCACCTGATCAAATGAGGAAGAAGATAAAGATTCGATAAGAAATAGAGGTATATCAAGCTCTGACGAGATAGCTTAATAAAGAATAGTTAAGGAAAAATAAATATACAAAATCACGGTTTGAAAGAGAGTTGAGAATATTGATAGTTAACAAGCTTGGCTTGGTGCCTTTACTTGCTATTTGTGCCTTTAGGTTTAGTTTTCTTTAAAAAATAAAAATAAAATAAAAAAATTAATTAAATATTTTTTGTTTTAGTTTATGCATAATACCCGTTCTTAAGGCCCACCTTAATTCTCTGCATCAAAAGAACCTGAGAGAGAGTTTCACGAGCGAATTAAAGAGCCTACATATAGCGAGAGCGATTCACCCGACATCTAGGTACACGTCTCTACTCCTAGAATAGATATGGGCGACGCCGTTCCACCACCGAGACAAACCGTTCATGCTAGAGCCAACGATGGCATCGTGGGAGCCCGATCTGCAATTGTCCGACCTACTGTGACTAATACTCAAAACTGGCAAATACCCTCTCACGTCATGAATTCTATCATCAATTCTGCTCAGTTCCACGGCTTGGATGACGAAGATGCTCCGGGATACCTGTCGCGATTCGTGCGGATCTGCGAAACTTTTAATATTAATAATATCTTGTCTGACGTCATTCATCTTAAGTTATTCCCATTTTCACATTCTGGTCGTGCTGCTTCGTGGTTTGACTTTCTTCCAAATGCCTCAATCGCCATATGGGCCGACTTGCAATCCAAGTTCCTTAGAAAGTATTTTCCTCTATCGAAGGCCGGTCGTCTACGCGAGCAAATCCGTTCATTTCATATGGACCCTAATGAGTCCGACTATTCCGTGTGGGAGCGTTTCAAAACTCTTATAAGCCGTTGTCCTCAGCATGGGCTAAACGATTGGGCTGTGGTTGAAAAATTCTATAATGGTCTTACTCCCGAAACCCAACAATGGTTCAATACCTCCGCTGGAGGAAACATGTTCGATAAACTCACCATAGAGGAGGCTGAAGAAAAGTTCGAGAGCATTGCATTTAGGGATCAGCATACACTGAGTAGAAGGTCCGTCTCGGCTGCCAAGTCCGCAACCATCTCAGCATCACGTGGAGTGCATCATGTTGATCAGAATACCAGTGTGTTGGCAGATGTGGAGGCACTGAAGAGGGAGCTTAGAGAGCTTGCAAGCTCGTAGGTGCGATATATGTCGTGGAAATTATGAGACAGCCGATTGTCCCGTTGATTTTCAAGAGGAGGTAGATTTTCTTGCTAATTAAAACCGTTCCTTCAATTCAGGGTGGAGAAACAATAATTCCAACTCTAATTGGCGGGCAAGTAACTCCGGTTATCAGCAACGCCAGAATCTGTTCCAAGAACCCGCCCCCGAACCTGCTCCTGTACCAAATAGTACTTCCAAGATTTAGGAGATATTGGCTAACCAATCTCAATTGTTAAATCAGTTCTTACAAAATGATGCCAACACCAAATCCACTCTTTTGCAGCATGAGACGTTTATGAAGGGACAACAGGTCGCATTTCAGAATCTTGACACCAAGTTTGGTGAGTTGTCTGCAAATATTGATCAACGAACCTCGGGGAGTCTTCCAAGTAACATCGTCCCTAATCCCGGACCCACATATTCTAAACCACTTCAAAATGCTCAGGCCAAGGCAGCGACCATCCGAAGTTTGCGAGGGGTCGTTAGCGATACACCAAGAGAGGAGGAGGAAGTTGACGAGGAGTTGGAGTTAGAGACACCGCCTGACAAGTTGAACCACAGGCGAGACCCAGCAGGTAACTCAAAGTCAGGTGGTGCATTAGTTGAGAAGGAGAAGCAGGTTGAGCAGGAACCGGTGCGCGTCTATAAGCCAAAACCACCATATCCCGGTCGTTTGGTGAAGAAGAATGATTCGGAGCAGTACTCTAGGTTTCTCGACATGCTTAAGAAGATCCATGTGAACATTCCATTTATTGAAGCTCTTGCGAACATGCCAAAACATGCCAAGTTTTTGAAAGATTTGCTCACTAACAAAAAGAAACTGGAGGAACTTTCGACTGTTACTGTTAGTGAGGAGTCATCTGCCGCCGTACAGAACAAGCTTCCTAGGAAGATGACAGGTCCGAGCAGCTTTACCATTCCTTGCTTGATTGGTAATCTTCATTTTAGCAATGCTTTGGCCGACCTTAGTGCAAGTATTGACCTCATGCCTTATTTAGTGTTTGCCAAACTTAACATGGGAGAGCTGCTTCCCACCCGAATGAGTATCCAGCTGGCAGACCGATCCGTTAAGTTCCCAAGGGGCATTGTGGAGAACATGTTGGTGCAGGTGGACAAATTTATCTTTCCGGTCGACTTTTTCATTCTCGATATGGATGAGGACTCGAATGTTCCGCTCATCCTCGGCCGTCCTTTCGTAGCCACCGCACGCGCTCTCATCGATGTTGCCGATGGCAAATTGACTCTTCGAGTTCATGATGACACGGTCACATTCGACGTGCAGAAATCCATGAGGCATACTCAGCAGCATGATGACACTCTCTACTTCATCGACACTTTAATGATGCATGTAGGCGACTATCTTATGAAGGTATGCGAGAGAGATACGTCCGACACTCAGATCATCGATGTGGAGAATCAGTCATTCGAGATGACAGAATTTGATTTTGAGTTGCAGGAGAAGGAGGAGGAGCTGTTACTTGAGGTAGGAAGACACGAGCCGCTCATGAGTTCCCAAAACTTTTCTATTGTCCTTGCATTTGAAGAGAGAGGGAGAGAGCTTCCGATCAAAAAACCATCTATTGAGAACCCCCCATCTTTAGAGCTAAAAGTTTTACCATCTCATTTCGAGTATGCGTTTTTAGGGGAGGGGTCTCAACTTCCCGTCATCATATTTTCGAATTTGAAGACGGAGGAGAAGGAGAAGTTGATGGTTGTTTTGAATTCTCATAATCATGCCATCACAGGGAAGCTTATAGATATCAAAGGTATAAAGCCGTCATACTGCACGCATAAAATCTTTATGGAGGACGAGTTTAACCTGCAGCCGCAGAGGAGGCTTAACCCGAACATGTAGGAGGTTTTCAAGAAGGAAGTTATTAAGTTGCTCGATGCTGGTTTGATTTTTCCGATCTCCGACTCCGCGTGGGTTAGCCTAGTCCAGGTTGTCCCTAAATAGGGCGGTATGATAGTTATCACGAATGAAAATAATGAGCTCATACCGACACGGACTGTAACAGGGTGGCGAGTTTGCATCGACTACCGCAAACTTAACGACGCCACATTAAAGGACCACGTCCCGCTTCCCTTCTTCGATCAGATGCTTGAACGTTTGTCAGGACAGCAGTTCTATTGTTTTCTTGACGGATTTTCGGGTTATTTCCAGATCCCCATCGCCCCTGGTGATGATCAGGAGAAGACCACATTTTCATGTCCCTTTGGCACATTCGGGTACCGACGCATGCCATTCGGATTATGTAACGCTCTAGCCACATTCGTGTATGGTGGCCATTTTTCATGACTTAATCGAGGATTCCATGGAAGTATTTATGGATGATTTTTCCGTCTTTGGGAATTCCTTCGATGATTGTCTGCGTAACTTAGATCGAGTGCTCGCTAGATGTGAAGAGACGAACCTTATGCTTAATTGGGAGAAATGTCACTTTATGGTTCGTGAGGGTATTGTTTTAGGTCATAAGATTTCTAGTGCGGGGATTGAGGTAGATAGAGCTAAGGTAGACACCATTTCGAAACTGCCACCGCCCATTTCCGTGAAGTCTATTTGTAGTTTTTTAGGTCATACGAGCTTTTACCGGCGATTTATTAAAGATTTCTCGAAAATCTCCCGTCCGATGACCCAACTTCTAGAGAAAGATAGGCTGTTAGATTTTAGTGAGGATTGTTTGAGGGCCTTTGAGTTGATTAAGAAGAGTTTAGTGAGTGCTCCTATTCTTGTTGCTCCTGATTGGATTCTTCCGTTTGAGATCATGTGTGATGGGAGCGATTTTGCTGTTGGAGCCATGTTAGGGCAGCGCAGAGAGAAACATTTTCATCCCATCTATTACGCTAGCAAGACCCTTAACGATGCTCAGGAGAATTACACCACGACAGAGAAAGAACTCATTGTGGTTGTTTTCGCGTGCGATAAATTCCGTTCATATCTCGTGTTTTCTAAGACTATCATTTTTTCTAATCATGCGGCTCTACATTACCTGTTCTCTAAGAAATATGCGAAGCCCCGACTCCTTCGTTGGATCCTTTTGCTTTAGGAGTTCGATATAGAAGTTCAAGATAAAAGAGGAGCTGAAAATGTCGCCGCCGACCACTTGTCACGGCTAGAAAATTCCGACATGGACAAGACCCGGGAACATGGGATTGGTGATGATTTTCCGGGTGAGACTCTACTGTATGTAAAGGCGAGTGATGAGGGGTTTCTGTGGTTTGCTAATCTTTCTTATTATTTATCCTTTGGTGAGTTAGTGCCCGGACTGACATATCAGCAAAAGAAGAAATTCTTTGCAGATATCAAATTCTACATTTAGGAGGGTCCGTAGTTATTCCGTATTGGCGCAGATCAGGTGATTCGATGATGTGTTTTTGGTGATGAAGCTCGTAGTATTCTTCGACATTGTCATGAGGGCCCGACTGGTGGCCATTTTGGTGCGAGTTATACCGCCAAACGCGTGTTTGATGCGGGATTCTATTGGCCGACTATATTTCATGATGCACATGAGTTTTTTCGTTCGTGTGATGCGTGTCAGAGAGCTGGTAGCATCTTATCCCGAAATGAGATGCCCCAAAACCCCATCCAGGTGGTTGAAATCTTCGATATATGGGGCATTGATTTTATGGGTCCATTTCCTATATCTAGAGGGAACAGATACATCCTCATTATTGTTAAGTACGTGTCCAAATGGGTGGATGCTCAAGCCTTACCTAGAAATGGCGCGCGAGTTATAGTGGGATTCCTTCGAAAACTCTTTGCTCGATTTGGTACTCCTAAGGCCCTGATCAGTGATCGGGGTACCCACTTTTTTAATGCTCAGATGGATAAGGTTTTGAAACGTTATGGGGTCACCCATCGACTTTCTACAGCCTACCATCCCCAAACTAGCGGTCAAGTGGAAAACATCAATCGTGGCATTAAGAGGATCTTAGAGAAAACAGTTGGGAACCGTCGTGGGGAATGGGCTGAAAAGTTAAATGATGCACTCTGGGCCTTTTGTACTGCATTCAAAAGGCCTATCGGGACCACTCCCTTTCGGCTAGTTTGTGGAAAGGCGTGTCATCTGCCTGTTGAGTTAGAACATCATGCGTATTGGTCACTAAGAGCTGTAAATATTGATTTATCTGCTGCGGGAAAGAGTCGGTTTCTTCAAATTCATGAGGTTGAGGAGCTACGAAATGAGGCGTATGAAAGAAGTTGGGGATATAAGGAGCGGACAAAGGAACGTCATGATAAACATATTAAGGGGTCCAAAGAGTTTAAGTGTGGGGATAAGGTTCTTCTATATAATTTGTCAAATGGGCATTTCCTTATGGAGCGGTTGAGATAGAGGCTGATGATGGACATTCGTGGAAAGTGAATGGGCATAGACTGAAGCATTATGTTGGAGGTTCACTTGGTGATCGTGAGGAGGAGGCGATCTACCTTGATCCGCCTGGAGAGTAGAGGAGGAGAGCACACTCGGGACTTTGCCAGAGTTGTAGAGTTTGTATAAAACTTAGTTGCATTATTTTCTTTTACTTTTCCTCTTCTTTATTTTATTTTAGTTTCTTTGAGTCTTTTTAGTCCTTAGAGTATGTTTGATGTCTACTTTGGGTTGTTTTGAGTTTTGTTTTGCAGGATCGGATTTTTTTCGTTCGTATTCAATCTCCATTCGGACGAGGATTTTTCTGGGCCTATCATATTGTAGAGGACACCCAGAAGCTGCAGCTGTGAATGAAATGCTATACGATCTCCTTGGAACGAGATTTGTGAAGATAAGAGCATTATTACCAAGGGCGTCTGTTCCACTTTATTGTTTTATTTGCTTAAATTTTTTTATGCTGCTTTATTTTCTGTCGTTTTCTATTCCCACATTTGGGGACAATGTAGATTTTAATTGTGGGGATGGGAACTGATTTTTTTTTGATAAAAAATAAAAAAAAAAAAAAAGTTTCAAATTTTATTTAAAAAAACGAAATTTAAAAAAAAGAGTTAAAAAAAATGAAAAATAAAAAAAGTTTCAAAAAAAATAAAAAAAAAATATTTACAAAAGTTTTGAAATGTCCCTTTAAATTGTTTTTCTGCATTAATAGGAGATGATATTATTACCGATGATTTTAACAACACTCTTGATCATTTTTTAGAAATTTTAAAAGAAAAAAAAGAGTTTTTAAATCAACACATATAATGGGAGGTGACTGAACGGGTAGACTCCATAATTGATGTGTCAGTATGCTTGTAGACTTAATTGAACTTAAATTGCTTGATTTTAGTGGGATATATGTTTAAAAAAATGGGATGAAAGGCCGGGTCATACTCAAGCCTTATGTTTAGTTTGATCGTAAAAATTAAAATTTTATAGAAATATGAATAGACTAATTATACAATGCTTGGGTAGGTTTAACGTTAGGGTATACCTATGTAGCCTATGATATAAACATAAATTTCATAATTCTAGTTTTAGTGGTTAACACTTCATAGGCGTATGATTTTATAACCTTAAATCATGTATTGATGGGGTTTGGAGACCATGGGTCTATATGCGGTATATCATCTGGGTATTCATATCTCCTAAGTGGATTTATGAATATTAAAAAGAGCTCAAAGAGCAAACCCGCAGTTTTTCTGCCAAACATAATCATTAAACTTGATCGTCCCGTACTTCAAAGTACAAAATACACTACTGACTTGATCATCCACGCTGTTAGTCATATGGGGTCTCCTTGCTTGCGTCCTATTACCATTAAGAAACGGACCATAAGGGACACGCCATATGTAAGCCTACAGATGAATTCGAGCATATTCACCTATGGTGATGGACTTTGGGGTATTGCTTGATAACGGGGGTATGTCATGTAGTGGCGAACACTTACTAGTTAGTTACTTAATACATACCTTAATCATATCTAATGGTTACCTGGTAGACCATGATGCTTAAGCTTAGGTGGATAAACAATATCCTTGATAATCTTTAGCTATTCTTAAAAATGGTATAACATGTTTTGATCAACTAGATATAAGGTCTAAGTCAAGTTGGGGTGACTCGGTTCCGGTATGTCACACCCTCAAAATCCACTAACGGAGTTTTACCGTCAGAGGGTGTGAACTAACAGGATCGGAATCATTAGTTATAATCAAACACCATGTTTAAAGTTTTCAAACCAACAAGACATTAAGTCTTAAATAAAACGCGGAAGCATAAATTGTAAACCAAAACGTTTGCGCCACATAGGACGACTTAAAAACCCAAGTTATTAAGAATAAATTAAAAGAAGTTTTCAAGCGATAGTATTTAGCGAATGCATGTTCTTATACCGCGCGCCCGCCTCGGCTACCTGAGAATAACATACTAAAAGTGTCAACACAGGGTTGGTGAGTTCACATGTTTATATAAATATAGTGTTTGCGTTTGCGTTACCAGATAGTGTTAAGTCAATTATATATCAATAGGTAGCTAACCTATCAAGCATGTATTACTAAGTGTTCGACATCGAAGCTGACTGTTTATCAATTGCCTTGCCACCATGTCAACCACGACCATGGTAATGTGTTAGCCAAGATTACACCCACTCGACCTACAGTCGAGTTTAGAGTTGGGTGGGGTTTGTCAAACCCAGTAGTACAACTCAACAGTGACTCGCTATTATCCAAATATTAACCGGTTCGATGTTATGAAGGACTTTGGTTGGTTTGTTTGCCACTTAGCCTTACAAGTGATATATAAATACTAAACAAAATCTACAGCGTTGGAATATTTTATCTCCCCCTAATAAAAGCGTTTAAAAAGAGTAAAAAAGGGGATGTGAAACTCACTGTTTGCGAAGATAACCAAAAAGATCTGAGAAAAGGTGTGCATCATAGAAAATCCTCACTAGTGTTCTAAAAAACAAAAATGAGATTTTCTAAGTATTTAAACTACGAGTGAGTCCCTAGACTCGACACATACAGCTTATGCATGAGATGCGTTTCGTGTTCCATTTGGGAAATAAGTGCGACTCGACAAACACATTGGTGATAAGTTACACATGTGAACAAGTACTTAAGTGTCAAGTATTAACATCGTTCATTACTAGCAAATATCCCTCACAAGGGCAATTTGGTCAAAATATAGCAAACATCGATCAGTTATGCACTTTTCATGATAATTCAAGTAATTCAACAGCTAAATTATCCAGGCAGATTTTACTCGACAAGATTACTCTTATTAATAAATCCTAACATGTCAAATAAATCACCAAAAATCATCACAGAAGCACACGTGAGTTAGTTTTCTAAAATTATTTTTATTATATTTTTATCATGTACGGTTTTATCACAATGATCAAAACATCACAGCAAACACACAACAATCATTATCATGCGCAACAGAATGTTTTTGTTATTCCCGTTAAATGACAAATCCAATTAATGCAAGACCAATTGGGTTAGGTTCCTAACTCAATATATTTTCTTCCAAAAGTGGAACCAACCCATTTGGTCTTTTCATTTATGAGATATCTTAGTCGCAAAACATCCTAACAGCAGGTCTCCCAAATCAGCCTTGCACAACAGTTTTGTAAAATAATAAAAACAAAATTTTACACGTCCAAAAATTACAAACTCGGACTTTTTCAGAAACTAGACTCGACCTAGTATATCGTAGAATCAACAATCACACCAAACATGAAATTAACATCGAGTTACAGTCGTCCAAACACGAATTCAATAATCTGTCCAGCATCAGTTTTCATCAAAACTCAACAAACTAATAACCTTTGCACACAAAATCATGCATATAACCCTAATTCATCAACTAACAACACATTTAGCACTTAGGGTTTATGATTTGCAGGTTTAATCACGAAATTAACTTATAGAATGGGTTAGATATGAAGTTTATTTACCTAGTTATCACCTTGGATCCTTCAACTACCTTGTAAACAACTTGTATGTATGTGTGTGTGCAAAAATCGGTCAAGGGGAGGGGGCAGAGAGGCTGCCATCGAGTGAGAGGAGGGAGAGAGGGAAAAAGATCGATCGTATGTGGGAGGGAGGGGGATTAGAGTTATGTAATAACCTGATTATAATATTAATTATATTACACTTAACCCCCTAATCTTCTAGTTAATCAATTTCTAGCACAAGTTAGTTTATTTTCCATATGAATTAACATTATGCAAGTAAACACCAAGTAGCACACAAACGTAACACATAATTATCAACTTCTTTATGATACTTATCGAACACATAATTATCAACTTCTTTATGATACTTATCGTTTGTTCACCAACGGTTTGAGTCGACTCGTGTGTGTTTCGGTGAAATTCCGAAAGACTTCTTGGTCATGCGTCATCTAAACCCTAGTTTAAATGTAATGAGATATGCGTTACAGTTCGTGTGATCTTAAGTTTGAATTAACGGAGTTCGGATTAACGGATTTAACCTGAAATTTCCGAGTGTCACACGGTAAAACCATATAAAATTGTTTCAGTTGTGGGTCCCACTAGATCATATAAACTAATAAACTTGTCGCATCTTACTTGTCTCGGTAAGTATTAAAGGGCATGGGTTTAGGTGGACAACAATACTGGCAATCAACTGGATTTATCTTATTAGGCAAATTCCGATAAGTGGACAACTATTTGGTTGTGAGGGTTTAAAGTTGATAAGTGTTCGACAATTGTGATTAATGTGTTTGATATTGAAAATAAAAGAAAATTCAAGAGTTGGGGGTTTATATATTTCTCGGCTATGATCATGTGCAGAATACTTTTTCAGGGACAAAAAAGGTTTAAGTGTGAGGATATTTGATATTGTCTAAAATATACATGTTATTATATATATATTTCCTACACTTTCAAGTATTTTGAGCCAGGTTTTTATTGAATATATTTCTATTTGGCTCATAATTAGACTTTAAAAAGGTTTCAAGAGACAATACGCTAATATAGAATATTTTCTTTTAGTAAACTTGCGACCGATGAGGAAAACTTCAAATAAGTTATTATAATTGACAATTCTCTTTAGAGTTATTTTTTATATCAATTATTAAAGGTGTTCATCTAAATAACAAATAAAGTATAATGAAAGAAAATATTACATCGAAATAATTTACTTACCGTCATCAACACATAAAAAAAATATAACATAATTTAAATTTATATAAATCTTTTAATGCAAATATGTAACTCATGAATAATTATTTGTTTGTGTTGTCAGATGGAGACCGTAAAGAAGTCACCATAGAGTGGCCCACAAAATCAAGGAAGGTTGGGCTTATGTTTGGTCACATGAACTTTTAAAGAAAAATTCCGATTCGGGCCAAGAGATTAATGATGAAAGCCCGTTACTGTGAGGCTATTACTTGGATAAAATGAACGAAACCCTACAACATTAATAAGAGATTATAGTATAATATTGATGGGGTTTTTGTTTTGTTGGTGTGGTGAGACGAAAAAAATAATATATAGACGAATATTCTTGTAACCCTACATCATTAGTATTACATTGTGTTTGGAGGGGCGGCTACTATGGTAGAAAAAAGAAACGAAGAAAAGAATAATAAATTTACAACAATAATAATTTGGTGCACTGCTGTGTGAGGAGGGACAGAAGTCAACGACGAAAGAAACATAAATATTATAACTTGGGAGAGCTACTGTTCAAGAAAAAAGATAAATTAAACAAGCAAGTTGGTTAGTAGCTCAACTTCTAATTTTTTTACGATGAACCAAAATCTCTATTTTATTTTCGTTTCATATTTTATTATGAGCAACTAAACTTTTATACTGCCTATGTTTTGGTTGACTACTATGTTAGATTAATGGTTTGACGAGCTATTATTGATTTTTGGTTGATTTGATGCTATGATAAAAATTTTTAATTGGTTTGTTCATGGTATTGTTAAGTAATTGAATCTAGTTTATTATTTTAATAATCATTCAACTTGTGTTTAATAGGTTTTGGTGATTGTTAGACGCATGATTAGGTTGTCTACTTTGTGTTTTCAATTTGTTTGCGGTTTATGGTCGAAATAACTGTAGGAATAATTTATAAAAGTTTATTAGATTTTATTGTTCTTTCACTAGAGAGGCCGGGAGGCAATTTAGTGTTGTGTCATATTTGTCTTTTGTGGGGTTGGGAATAATTGCGCGGGAGTGAGTTATCCTAGGTCCCTTAGATTATTTTGATACAAGTCATGTTTAAGTTAATTATTAATACCCCCTTATATTAATATATATTGTATTCGAATAGACCGGGAGGTGATTTGGATTATGGGGTACCATAGTATTATTAGGTAAGGTGTGACCGGGAGGTGATCCAACTTTTAACAATTGAGCTTCACATGTCATTAGAGTTCTAGGGTGTCGTCGGTGAGGCCGGGAGACGATCTAGCGTACTTTAGTGGTCTTTAGTGTCATATTTTTAAGATATTTTTTTTCAACCAAGTCAAATTCGTTAACTATTAATTTAAGTACTATTTTTAAGATTTAAACCAAGTCAAGTCAAGTCAACTAAAAGCAAAATCATATCATTAATCTAACATAGTACTAAACCAAAACCTAAACAGTATAAAAGTTTAGTTGCTGATAATAAAGTATGAACGAAAATAAAATACAGATTATGGTTCATCGTAAAAAAATTAAAAGTTGAGCTACCAACCAACTTGCTTGTTTAATTTATCTTTTTTCTTAAACAGTAGCTCTCCCAACTTATAATATGTATGTTTCTTTCGTCGTTGACTTCTATCCCTCCTCACATAACATCACATCAAATTATTATTGTTGTAAATCTATTACTTTTTTCTTCGTTTCTTTTTTCTACCACAGTAGTCGCCCCTCCAAACACAAGGTAATACTAATGATGTAGGGTTACA
The DNA here is from genome assembly GCF_021521415.1 of Bidens hawaiensis. Taxonomy (NCBI): domain Eukaryota; kingdom Viridiplantae; phylum Streptophyta; class Magnoliopsida; order Asterales; family Asteraceae; genus Bidens; species Bidens hawaiensis. Next base: position 129,462 of record NW_027495843.1, read on the forward strand.
AGAATATTCTTCAATATATTATTTTTTCATCTCACCTCACCAACAAAACAAAAACCCCACTAATATTATATTATAATCTCTTATTAATGTTGTATGGTTTCGCTCTTTTTTATCCAAGTAACAGCCTCACAGCAACGGGCTTTCAACATTAATCTATTGGCCCGAATCGGTATTTCTCTTTGAAAGTCCATGTGACCAAATATAAGCCCAACCTTCCTTGATTTTGTGGGCCGATCTATGGTGACTTCTTTACAGTCTCCATCTGACAACACAAGCAAATAATTATTCATGAGTTAAATATTTGCATTAAAAGATTTATATAAAGTTAAATGATGCTATATTTTTTTATGTATTGATGACGGTAAGTAAATTATTTCGATGTAATATTTTCTTTCATTATACTTTTGTTATTTAGATGAACACCTTTAATAACTGATATAAAAAAATAACTCTAAAGAGAATTGTCAATTATAATAACTTATTTAAAGTTTTCCTCATCGGTCACGAGTTTAGTAAAAGAAAATATTCAATATTAGCTTATTGTTTCTTGAAACCTTTAAAATCCAGTTATGAGCCAAATAGAAATATATTTAATAAAAACATGGCTCAAAATACTTGAAAGTGTAGGAAATATCTATATAATAACTTGTATATTTTAGACAATATCAGTGAAATACTCACCTTATCAAATGAGGAAGAAGATAAAGATTCGATAAGAAATAGAGGTAGATCAAGCTCTGACGAGATAACTTAATAAAAAATATTTGTGGAAAAATAAATATAAAAAATCACGGTTTGAAAGAGAGTTGAGAATATTGATGATCGGTTATTAGTATTATGACAATTAAATATTACTTTGATTTATCACAAATTTTATTATTTTTATAAATCTTTTAACATGTAATATATTTTAATAACAACATATTCAAAATTATAAATCAAATTCTTGTATAATATATATATATATATATATATATATATATATATATATATATATATAAAGATTAGTTTATCCATTTAAATATCATTAGTATATTTACAACCATTTTTATTTATATAAAACATTTAACATTTATATTTTAAATCAAGTTATATCATATATATATATATATATATATATGTAAATACATATACATACATAGGGTTTTGAACAAAGATGCAGAAAACAACATGCTAATCCTGTTGGTTTTTATAAAATAACGTTAATTCAACATTTATTATTATTATTATTATTATTATTAATTAATAAATGATTAAAATACAATAATACAAAAAACAATAGCTAAAAAGACGGGTTGGGAGGCTTGAACCTGCACCCCAGCCGTCACCAAACGTTTAACCATGGGTGCACCGTGGCTTACTCATTTATAAACCAGAAACGGAAATTGATATATTAACAGTTTAAAAACCCAATTCACATAAACCCTAAATAAATCAATTGGCTTAATCCGTTATTGTTAATCCAATTAATCTTGAGGTTTATGCTTACTGATCAATTACGAATACGAAACACTAATCGATTTACATGTTATGAAGTTATATGAGGGTTAATCGTTAAAATAGTGGCCGGCTATACAAGCTCAATAACGGCCAATCAACCAGTGATGTTAACGCAATTAAATATAGGGGTTATGACGGTGAGGGTTTAAGGATGGTATATGTAAGTTTAATTGAATTATGAAGTTCGTTGATATGTATATTGATGAACAGGTTGTGTCAGCCAAGTATAATAAGAAAGGCAAATCTGTTTGATCGATATAACATAATATGAGTGTCGGCAGGTCGCATATAGCAAGATTAAATTTTGATTCAATTTACATGATAACAACGAGAATTAAGGTGCAAGCTAAAGACTAGGTATACGGGTTCGCGATATGGGCCAACGGGTATGGATATATCCACGGGTTAATGGATTATAATATTAAAATATCCAGATATTGCACTTTGGTCTTTGGAGTATGAAGAGGGAAACACAATTGGGTAAGTGTTTAGTTAAAGGTTCAAATTGTAATAACTTGAAAGTTATTATATATGTTAACTAAATAATTAAAAAATAAATTATAAAAATCAAATAACTCGATAATTGTGGTATTTTATTGATAGGATAACCCGAACATCGAAATGGGTCGGGTAATGGTTACAAAATAATAATGAGAAAACCCGAATTGTTACAATATCCCCTACTTTTGGGAATTTCGTCCCGAAATTAGAGAATTAGCAGTAACGAATAGGTTAGGGTATTTGAGTTTCATTTGGTCTTCAAGCTCCCATGTACACTCTGTGCCTTTTTTATAATTCCAACGAACCTTAACCAAGGGATGTGGCTTCGTTTGGTTACTTTGTCTTTATGATCCATGATTTCAACGGGTTGTTCAACAAAATGCATAGTCTTGTAAATACGAACTTCATCGAGGGGGATATAGAGATTACCCTCGGCAAGACACTTTTGGAGATTAGAAACATGAAACATCGGGTGAACATTTGAGAGTTCAATAGGAAGCTTGAGTCGATAGGCAACGCGACCAACTCAATCGAGATTTTCAAAAGGACCAACAAATCGAGGAGCTAGTTTCCCTTTCTTTCCAAAACAAACAACTCCCTTCCAAGGGGATGCTTTGAGTAGAATATGATCACCAATACTAAATTCAAGGGGTTTCCATCTCTTATCAGCATAACTCTTTTGACGGCTAAGAACAACAAGATTTTGACGAATCTGAGCAATACGATCGATTGTTTCTTGAACTATTTCCGGACCATTGATCTGAGATTCCCCAACTTCATTCCAGCAGTTCGGGGAATGACATTTACTACCATAGAGGGCTTGAAAAGGCGCCATACCGATGATAAAGTGAAAATTGTTATTATACGAGAACTCGATAAGTGCTAGATGAATATCCCAATTGCCCTTAAAATCGAGGACACAAGAGTGGAGCATATCTTCTATAGTTTGAATCGTACGCTCGGACTGACCATCGAATTACAAATGATAGGCAGTACTGACATCCAAACGAGTTCCCATAGTAGATTGGAGAGACTTCCAAAAGCGAGAAGTAAAACGACCATCTCGATCAGAAATAATAGTTAATGGGGTTTCATGATACCAAACAATCTTCTCTACATAGATGCGCGCCAACTGATCAACCGAAAACGTTACTTTGATAGATATGAAATGAGCAGACTTGGTCAAACGATCGACGATTACCCAAATACTACCATGTTTCTTACGAGTATGAGGAAGCTTAGTAATGAAATCCATGGCAATACCTTCCCATTTCCACTCGGGGACGGGAGGTTGTTCGAGTAAACCAAAAGGTCGATGATGTTCGGCTTTCACTTTGGAGCACGTGAGACATTTAGAAACATAGAGAGCAATGCCTTTCTTCATTCCGGGCCACCAATAGATGGAACGATGATCATCGTACATCTTATCTGCATCGGGATGTATGGAATAGCGTGACTTATGAGCTTCGTCCATAATAAATGTGCGAAGATCATCACGATTGGGAATCCATATACGGTTAAGAATGTAAAGCAGACCATTGGGTTTGGTTTCAAGTTGGGTTTCAGCACCACACGACATCTCGTCATACATATTGCCTTCGGTGATGGATTCGTGTTGGGCGTCGAGAACACGCTTTCCGAGATCATTTTCGAGTAGAACACAAGTAAGAAGTATGGATTTGAATTGCTTCTTACAACTGAGGGCGTCATCCATGACATTCGCTTTTCCCGGATGATAACGTATCTCGCATTCGTAGTCGCTAAGCAACTCGGCCCATCGACGTTGTCTCATATTGAGTTCTTTTTTATCGAAGATGTGTTGGAGACTCTTATTATCGGTAAACACCACACACTTCGTACTATATAGGTAATGTCTCCAAATTTTCAAGGCAAATACAACAACACCAAGCTCGAGACCATGCGTGTTAAAGCATGTCTTTAAGATTTTGGAAGGCTTCTTCTTGCTTTGACCCCCACACATAAGGTTTACCCTTGTGTGTTAAAGTGGTGTGGGGCAACACGATCTTAAAATAGTTTTGAATGAAGCGACGGTAATATCCCGCCAAACCAAGAAAAGATCGGACTTCGGTGGGGGAAGTCGGTGTCTTCCAATTTTTAAGAACTTCAATCTTCGCGGGATCAAAATGAATACCCTTGTCGTTGACAATTTGGCCCAAAAACTGAACTTCTCTAAGCCAAAACTCGCAATTAGAAAACTTAGCGTACACTTGTTCCTTTCGAAGAAGGTCAAGAATGGCATGAAGGTGCTCTTTGTGGTCATTCTCGAACTTCGAGTAGATCAACATATCATCGATGAAAACAATAACGAATTATCCAAGTAGGGTTTACACACATGGTTCATAAGATCCATGAAAACCGCGGGTGAGTTGGTTAGCCCAAAAGGCAAAACAGAAACTCGTAATGCCCATAACGAGTACGAAAGGGTGTCTTGGGGATGTCATCTTCATTAACACGAAGTTGATGATAACCCGAATGGAGATCGATCTTCTAGAAGCATGCGGCTCCTTGAAGTTGATCAAAAAGATCATCGATACGAGAAAGCGGATAACGGTTCTTGACGGTAAGCTTGTTGAGTTCACGGTAATCGATACACATATGGAATGAACCATATTTCTTCTTGACAAACAAAACAGGTGCGCCCTAAGGAGAAGAACTTGGGCGAATAAAACCCTTGTCCGAGATTTCTTGAAGTTGACTCGAAAGTTCTTGCATTTCGAAGGGAGCAAGACAGTAAGAGGTTTTAGCTACGGGGTTAACTCCGGGTATAAGGTCAATTCGGAATTCGACTTGGCGAACAGGAGGAAGTCTGAAGACATCGTCAGGAAAGACATCGAGAAAATCACGCACAACCGGAATGTCGGATATCTTCTTCTCTTTACATTCTTTCTCCACCACGAGAGCTATGAATGCAACGTACTTTTTACGCAAATAACATTGATCTTGAAAGCATGACATAAGATTAAGCTTATATGTTGGCATATCAGCAAAAACGTTAACAACGCGACCATTCTTCAGAGGTATACAGAGGAATTTCTTGAAACAAACAACTTCATCATGATTAAGAGTTAACCAATCCATCCCTACAATAACGTCGAAACTACCCATTTGCATAGGAATGAGGTCAATACAAAACTTGACTTTATCAAGAGTTATGACGCAATCTCGAATTACCGAATCAATAATAATAGAATTCCCATCAGCTAATCTACGGTAAAGGCTTAGATAACTTATCCCAAGGTTTATCAATAATATACGCAAAATCCAAATAAATAAAACTCTTATCGGCACCCGTAACAAATAATACCGAAGCATAATGGTTATCGATAAGAAACGTACCATTCACCATGTCGCTAGAGCTTTGAGCTTGATTCACATTCATCATAAAATAATGACCATTAGACCCTTGAGGGGTTCGAGCAACTTGGTTCAATAGAGGAGCTTGGATAACAGGGGCTTGAGTTGATGCATATGGAGGAGCCATAAGCTGATGCACTGGAGTAGCATAGGTTTACCGGAGAAATTTTGGGGTTGATAGGTTTGCACTTGCTAGGCTTGAGCAGTATAGTAAGGTGTAGGGTACACTTGGGCTTGTGGTACATGGGTAACGTAGTGGGGTCCAGGCATGGCATGGGCTTGATGAGCATGAGTAAGCAATGGGCAGGTGTTGCGGAGATGGTTAGGGTCTCCACAAGCAAGCACGGGTATTAGGAAAACCGGGCTGCGCAGGTTAGTAGAAGGTCTAGAAGTAGGGGGTGCAGACCGTGTTTAAACGGCTTACGAAACTGGTGGTGCATGGTAAACGTTAGCAAGATAACCGTAACGGTTGCATTGGGTGCACAGACGGCAAGGGGATTGAGCAGGGTGATGACGGTTACACTTGGCACAGAGGGGATGAGGAACAGTGTAGGCTCTTTTGTTTGGGGCATTAGGGTTAAGTGGAGGTTGGTTATTGGATTGGTTAACATAATAGTTTTGGTGGTTGGCCTTACGCTTGTTGTTGTTGTTGTGGTTCTTGTTGAAGCGGTTATTGTTGTAAGCAGGTTTGGGTTCAGCTTTGGGTTCAGCTTTGGCATTGGTGGATGAGTCGGTTTTGGTATTTTCGGGAGTAGGCTTGGAATCCTTGCGAGACAGGGTTCCATCCCTAACATGACTATCGGTGAGGGAAGCGGCTAGGTTCATAGCCTCACCGATGGTTAAGGGGTCACGACTCCCGTGAACCACCACATATGATGAACTCCAACCAAAAACACAAAAACAAGTTGGGAAATGGATAGTCGGGGTATCTAAATAACCATTTAAAAACAATATAACACAATAATCGGAAAAGCTACCGAATTTAGCCACGAACCACCGTGAATTCTGCAACCGCTAATGCAGTCGCGCTTGACAGCTTAGGGTGTCGGTCATCTGACATTCGTGTCCTACTTTGGCCTATAAGCTCGAGTACTCTGGTTAGGTTATCCTTTAGGTAAGGAATAGAGTCTTACCTTGGGTTCTCGAAACCGGTTTGCCAAGGCCCGACTCACAGTTCTCTCCCCCCTTCCAGTTACTACCAGACTTTGTCACACAACGTAACCCTAAGGTGAGAGAGTGAAAACAACACTAGGGAATTCTTAAGCTATTTCCCAGAAATAAGAACAATCTAATTGATTTTTAAATTAAATAAAAATCTATTTTTGATGTTGAGGCATAGCCTCAGAGTTGTGTGTGTGCATGACAATAATATAATAATCAAAATTAACTATTAACTAAGAAAGCAGTAAAAAATTAAATTGAACACATAAGGCAAGCAAATAAACACGTATGGGGCTTCTAAACATGTTACTAAGGCACCTCTAACGACCTATCTTAAACCTTCAGCTCTGATACTAATATGTCACACCCCAACCTAAGGCGGAAATGCCGGGGCGTGAGCTGATTGTTCACAGCTCTCAAGGTACTATCATGCAATAATTAAAATGACAATATCTATTTATTTAATTTATATAATCAAACAAAATCCAAATAAACAAGTACATCATTCATAAATAAAGAAAACAAGATAATAAACATTTCAAATTTAATTAAGTCTTGATAATCTCTTCTCTATCATAGCAAATCATAAGTTCTTCAATAATTCTAGATAAATCAGTTCACACGATGACCTGCATTTGCGTATAAAATACAAATAATTTTGTCAACACGAGATTGAATGAGTAAAACGTCAGTTAAGTGAGATATATAATATAATATATGAAGAAAATGTAAACTGTTCTTGTGAGATAAGCAATTTAACCATTGAGCAAATAATAAATGTCAGTAAAACCGTTGCCTAGAGAAGTGGGCATTGGCTACTACGACGGACGTATGATCATACTATTACTGAGATTATGGTGGACCTCTCCGAGTGCGGTAAAATAGAGCAAATAGCAAGTTAGGCATAAACATATATACACACAAGGATTAACAGTTGCAATTGAATACTATATAATAAGTAAATGTTTAAATTACGCGTATGTCCCAAAAGATTAAAATAAGTAAAAATATGGGAGTGAAATACTCACCTTATCAAATGAGCAAGAAGATAAAGATTCGAAAAGAAATAGAGGTAGATCAAGCTCTGATGAGATAGCATAATAAAGAATAGTTACGAAAAAATAAATATAAATAAGTGACGGTTTGAAAGAGAGTTGAGAATATTGCTGATCGGTTATTATTATTATGACAATTAAATATTACTTATATTTATTACAAATGTTATTATTTTTATAAATCTTTTAACATGTAATATATTTTAATTACAACATATTCAAAATTATAAATAAAATTCTTGTATAAGATATATGTATACTATATTATAATACATATAGGAATGATACAATGGTAATTAACCAAAAACTCTTAAAATTAAGACATGAACAAGTAGTAATTCATCTTGTACAACTCCTAATACGTCTTTTGAATTTTGAATCTGCATATTTACTTTTCACAACTTTTGAATCAGCATATGACCTTTTCATAATGCCGCTCATTCAGTTCAAATAACACGCATGCATGTGTGTGTAGAGAGAGAGAGAGAGAGAGAGAGAGAGTACGACAAGGGGACGTGAGACACCGCCTCAGTCGGGCTCTACCTCTGAGGACGGTTCTGACAACATCAAAATCTGTTGCAGGGGTGATGGGGTTCCTCAGGATATTCAGACGATGGTGGTGTTGTTTAAAATGTTTGGCTCGTGTCGAGTTTTTTATGTTTTGCCTCGATTATATATTTTTTTCTTTATAGCTATTGTTCAAATGATAAATGGGAACATTTGGGATCTCGCAAGATGGTTTTAGCTAATGTTTATCATCAGTTCGTCAAAATGTATTTTCGTATAGCTTGACCCGGCCTATATCCATATTAATGCTCTAATAGATGCATGTTGTTAAGATTCATGATCTTTGATTTCTACAGCAGGATTTGACTATTAAAAAAATTAATAATGCAGGTCAACTCGGCGAGTTACAAGGTTTGAACGAGGCGCGTAAAAATGTTTACCTGATTCTGTTCAAAACAGGTTGTGGTTTTGGTCCAAGCAACCCGACTGGATTAACCCGCTATGACAATGTGAACATCCTTTTTGGTTTATGTACATATATTCTCTTATCAATGGATTTTTTAATGTTTTTTTTTCTTCATTCTTACTGTACCGTTTTGTTTTGCAGAAAGATTCAAAAAGAAGGTAAGATTCTAATAAAGAAGATAAGCCAATCCAATAAATTCGTATATCGAAAGCTATAATTACTAAGGTTAATATTTTAATTTGGTGAATTGGTGTTTGGATTTTTTTCCCTCTATAGGTAATTGAGATGGTGTAAGATATCATTGATGAAAAAGAATAGTGGTTAAACAATGTAGTTGACACCCAGATTTTTATTTTTAAATTACTATGTTTTTTATTGATATTTTCTTATGTTTATGTGTGCATTTGTTATTATCTAATTGATATCTCAAAGGCTCGTGGCATAAATTGACCATACCCAGGAAAAATAACCAACAAAAGTACTATGCAGTATATAAGGGGAGGATTTATAAACTAACTATAAACGAGTATCGTAATGTAAATGTCATTGCCGCTGCATCGTGCAGGTTTTTACTAGTATTTATAATATATAATGATTAGTTTAACCATTTAAATATCATTAGTATATTTACAACCACTTTTATTTAAAAAAAAACATTTAATATTTAGGTCTTAAATCAAGTTATATATATATATATTAAATATATATATAGTACATACATAACATATACATACATAGGGTTTCTAACAAATATGCGGAAAACAACATGCTAATCTTGTTGGTTTTTATAAAATAACGTTTATTTAACATTTATTATTATTTTTAATTAATAAATGATTAAAATACAAAAATACAAAAAAATTAGCTAAAAAGGCGGGCTGGCGGACTCGAACCCGCCCCCCAGATGTCTCCAAACATTTAACCATGGGTGCACTAGCCAACTGGGTTGGTGGCTAACTCATTTATAAACCAGAAACGAATATTGATATATTAACAGTTTAAAAACCCAATTCACATAAACCCTAAATAAATCAATTGGCTTAATCCATTATTGTTAATCCAATTAATCTCGGGGTTTATGCTTACTTATCAAATATGAAAACTAAACACTAATCAATTTATCTGTTATGATGTTATATGAGGATTAATCGTAAAAATAGTGGTCGGCTATACGAGCTCAAGAACACCCAATCAGCCAGTGATGTTAACGTAATTAAATATAGGGGTGTAACATCCTACTTTCGGTAATATTAATAAAGGAAATTTTGTTTATTTAATAATATGTCATTTATCAATATTAGGTGAATAAACTATTAGATGGTGGGATTGGACTTTAAAAGATGGAATAAGAAGTGGAATGGGCCTTAGGTCCATAGGCTTAAGGGAGTATAAATACCCCTTAAGCCCTAATCCTTTCCATTTCCGTCCATCTCTACGCCATAGCCTACACCTTCAAAACACACACAAACACCCTCCTATATCCCGAGCCAAGATCCGAAGGTAAAAACCCGAGCTTGTTAGTGCTAGAGCATCGTGATGAACACAACCTACATCAAGACTAGATCGTGTTCGTAAACCGACTCGTTTAAGGTACGTTCATTAACGAAAACTTGTTCGGTTCGTTTAGTATTATTAGATCTATACATAAGTGGTAAAAACGAATCTAACTCAACGATTCTCGCTGAAATTTGTTAACATCTAATAGGGTAATAAATCAACCAAAGAACCGGTTTTAAAAGTGGATTAAATACACCATTTAAAACCCGATGTTGAATGTTTGGATGAATAGGGTTGGTAGGCGCTATGATTCCGAGTTGATTGATACCAATTTCATGTTGTTTCGTTGTGAATCGAGGGCCAATTGCAGATTTGGTGTTGATTATTCTTGACGATTTTGACCTTGACCCCTGAGTCAAAATTTTGGATAAGACCAATGCTCATTTGTCATGATTGAACGAATCGCTGGTCATTCGTTAGGCAATCTTAACGAATGAGAATTCATGTGTAATGAATAAACCCTTCATTCGTCTACTAGAGATCACGAATGGATTACTCATTTGTAATTCACCATTCGCCTTGATAAAGTGACGAATCTAGCCATTCTTTATAACAAAAGGAACCAGTCATCATAGCGAATGAGATAGCGGATGGTATAGCGAATGATACTTCAACTAGAAGGAAACTTTCATAACGAATCAGACCATTCGTTATAACGAATGAAGTCATTCGTCATAGCGAATGATGCTTAATCAGAACCCATTCGTCATAACGAATGAGTTAGCGAATAAAACAATAATGTAAGGATTTCAATGAAATTTGTGTTAAGGCAGTTAATGAAAATAAATTTTTTTCCAAGCTAACCTGTCAGCTTAACTCCAGCCAGGGACTCTGCCCCTTGGACCCCACGAGGGATGCCGCCCCTAGAACCCCGCTGCCAAGGGAGCTGCCCCCGGACCCCCGTTCGTTGAGGGTTAAATTAACTAGAAACACGATATGAATAGAGATAGTTGATTGATACGTGTAATTGTTATACAGTTAGCCGTGCCCAGTTAAAAAAAGGAGTTACCATTAACTCTGAGAGGAACCGAATTCAGGTGAGTTTCTAGCCCCATTTCCTTGTTATGTTTTCGGGGCTGTGTGCATACTAAATGTGAATAGTTAATACACTTACCTTAAGTGGTAAGTGTATGATATGTGAATGTGTATGATATGTGAATGTATATTATATGTGAATGTGCATGAATGATATATGTAAGAGGTTAAGAGTATGTACGAAAGTATATAATAAAATGGGTATTTAAAGAAACGTATGTATGATTATATGGAAAGAAGGGACCAGACCATAATAATATCTGAGATAGAAGGGACCAGACCCTAATAATATCTGAGACAGGAGGGACCAGACCCTAATAATATCTGAGATAGAAAAGAAAGGGACCAGACCCTACTAATATCTGAGATGGTAAAGATAGTTGTACATGTTGTATGAAAGAATGAAAATGTGATGGTATGAAAGAATGTATGAATGAATGTATGAACGTACCAAAGAAAGGTATCATGTAAAGTATATAATATGTATCTTCGGATGCGTATATGAAACTAAGTGTATGAATGTATGTTTCCTGATTAACTAGAACTCACTCAGCGTAGCTGACTTTTAGTATGTACACAGGTAAGTAGACTGAGACAGTTGGCTTGAGGGGGACACATGGCAGGATTGAAGAGGCTGGCATATGAAGATTTGTCATGATGTTTGATACAACATTTTGTGTTATGTTTTAAAAAGGACAAGTTATGGATGTTTGTAATGAATGGTTGACTTTTATTATCACCCCGCGAAAGTTTTAATTCACTCTGATATTTAGAATTGTGTTTATGAGTAAATCCAACGCCAAAGTAGGGCACCGGCACCGGGGCCTTACAAGGGGTTATGACGGTGAGGGTTTAAGGATGTTATATATGTAAGGTTAATTGAATTATGAAGTTCATTAATATGTATATTGATGAATGGGCTGTGTCGGCCAAGTATAATAAGAAAGACGAATCAGTTTGATCGACATAACATAATAACGAGTGTCGGTAGGTTGCATATGGCAAGATTAACAAATCTTTTGATTCAATTTCCATGATAACGACGAGAATTAAGGTGCAAGCTAAAGAATGGGTATACGGGTTCGCGATATGGGTCAACGAGTATGGATATATCCACGGGTTAACGGGTTATAATGTTAAAATATCCAGATATTGCACTATGGTCCTTGGAGTATGAAGAGGGAAACACAATTGTGTAAGATTTTAGTTAAAGGTCCAGTTGTAATATCTTGAAAGTTATTATATATATTAACTAAATAATTAAATAATAATATTATAAAAATCAAATGACTAGATAATTGCGGTATTTTATTGATAGCATAACCCGAAAATCGAAATGGGTCCGGTAATGGTTACAAAATAAAATTGAGAAAACCCAAATTGTTACAGTAAATTCATGTCCATGCCCGTCCATTATGAAGTTGAGCTTGTCTGTGTCCATTTGTGTTTGTTCGTTAGTATTGTAAACAGACTCTAACGGGCACTAATGGACAAACAAACACAAATGAACACTAATGATCATTAATGGGCACACAAACATAAACATATCAAAATACTTAACATAAACACTAATGAACATTACACAACATGATATTAAAAAATACTTAACACTTAACATAGTTAACAAACACATAATCATAAAAATAATAATGTTTTTGGAGTTCAAAAAAACTTCTAGTGTTTCACGAGAAACAAGTTTTAATATTTTCATTCTTCAATGAATTTCAACATACACAACACTACTAAACGGACGTAATCAAACAGACGTTTCCTGACGTTCACGAACACTATTAAACGAGCGCGACCATTGTTTGTGTTCGTCCTTTAAGTTTACCTAACAAAAGATTTTTGTCCATTTTCGATTCATATATTAAGCGGACCAACATAAACGAACTTCCATCCGAATGGACGACCAGATGTTGTCTTGATTGTAGTTTACTCATTGGCCGATCGTTGTAACATCTCAGATTTTCCGAACTTATTATTTTTCGCTTCGATATATTCGAACGTTGGTGAAATATTAAAATAATATCTCGAGCATATATTTATAATATAGTCTATGTGAAATTACATGTAAAATAATTTTGTGCTTAGTTATTAGCTTGTTTCATGAAATTTCGATCATTTGCGCATACTTTGTTTGTTTTTTGGCTTTCACAAGAATAATATTTATGAAACAACGAGAATTTATTTTATAAAATTGGCTTAGTATTGTAGTCATAATTATTCGTTATAATTCGGCTTGGTATTAAAAAGTTTGTTTAAGCCTGAAACTCATTCTAAAGGGGTCATTCACGTAAATATGATTATTATTATTATATTAAATAAAATATCCCAAAACCCAAACCTAAGAACCGATTGTTCTCCTCTCCCTCTCATCTATTTCAACACACACACACACACACACCCTTCAATCCAATCTTGATTATTGCAATTGGTGGTTTCTTTGAGTAATTCTAACCAAACCTAAGGTTAATTGGTAAGTTTTATGTATCAATTTCATGTTTTAATGAGTTCTTGATAAACCCTAGATTTCCAATTGAGTCTTTGATTGTTGTTATGTGTTTAGAGTAATGATTGTGCTCTAGTTTGATATTTCTAGTAAGTGTTAAACGTTAGATTGTTGTTTTATGCAAAGCCTATTGTTCTTGGTGAAACCCTAGGTACAAAGACCTGTAATATTGAATATATAAGATGATTATGATGTTAGTTGATTGTATTTAGACGATTTAGAACCCTAGAGATATCATAAACATGTTACGGTTTGAGTTTTGATGGCAACAGTTTGCTGACAGATTCGTACTCGTTTATTGATTGGACTGTTTTTCGATGATAAAATGATTTGTTTGATTGATTCTTTTTTCTAGAATATAGTAATACGGGTCTAGTTTCCAGAAAGCTATAGTTTATAATTTTTGTAAGAGTTTTGAATAGTGTTTATGATTTTACAAGATTGTGTGTCAAATCTGATTCGGGGAGTTATTTTCTGGTATATGTCTTCCCGACATCATAACTCTTTCACGACAACCCCAAATGGGTGGTTTCACTTATGGAACTTAATTTTAAGAGTTAGGAATATAACCCAATTGGTCTTGCTTGATTTGAATCTATATTTTTAATTTACATGCCAATACTTTTCATTGTACAATATGATGAACTATTTGTACCTAGCTTTAGTAAATGAATTATTGTGATCATTGTATGAATTATAAAAATATTATACAACTTTTTAAGAAGTCTAAGTCATTTTCTCTACTATGAGAAGTTTTTTCATAATTTATATATATATAGTATACCAGGTCAATAAAATCAACCTTTGCATGCTAAAATCTGTCTCGTCAAAACTATGATAAGGATTTGAGTTACATGATAAATGCTTGCTTAATTTATCGTTGCATGATGTATGATACATGTTAGAGCATATTAATACTATTGACGTAAAGGCCATCACTAACGAGTCATTGGGTCAATTTGTGTATTGTGTGTGGGTCTTTACGTGAGTCGTAGGGTCATGTGTTTTTGAACACACTCTCATAGATTAACACTTGTACTAGGTATTGGTTAACAAGTCAAGTGTGTTCTTCTGCTTTTCATGGGAAAATCATTTTTTACACGCGTCAACAGGACTTATTTTCGGGATTCCCGCATGGCTTATGCACTCGTTTATTCTCTCTTGTACTTCGACCTTTCGGTTAACTCGCTTAGTTACAAAGGTGACTAATCACTCCCATATTTTACTTGTTTTCAAATGTTTTGGGGACTTATGCATACCAACTATCAATTTACACATTTTATTATATTCTCAAATGCAAACTTTCAATATTTATGTTGTGTATCAATTGAATGACTACTTTTATTTGTTATTTGTTTATGTGTTTATTTATCGCATTTGGAGAGGTCTGTCATTATAATCACATCATGTCGTAGTGGCCGACGTCTGATTTCATGACAATGGTTTCACCGACAACTCAATTATTCTATCATGGTAACCAACGCCCGATTCGCATGGCAACGGTTCATCCCACACATCATTATTTGTTTGAAATATTTATATGCTATGGTTTGATTGTTTATACTCACGAATAATAGTTTTGCAATTTTCTTATACATATATTATTGTTAGTGTCAAAACTAGTGATTTTCTCACTCAACCTCATGTTGACAAACCTATTATATTTTGTACACATTTGCAGGTTATCAGGTTGGATTGTTTAGCAAGATGAAGATCACGTAGAGATGACTTTTAGGATTAAACTTATTCAAGAATTATTTGATCTTGATTTGTAATTTCTTTGTACTTGATGTACTTGTTTGTAACTTGTTTATTTAAAATAATTAATTAGATATTGTCACTTTACAATTTCTTGACAGTACCTTGTGAGCTGTGAACAATCAGTTCGCGTCCCGACATTTCCGCCTTAGGTTGGGATGTGACAAATTGGTATCAGAGCCGAAGGATTAAGATAGGTCATTAGTGGTGCCCTAGAAACATGCTTAGGACCCCATACGCGCTTATTTATTTACCTTATGTGTTCTATTTATGTGTTTACAGCTTTCTTGGTTAATTGTTAAATTATTTGCGTATTTAATTGTTAAATTAAATGTTTATTTATACTGTCAGGCACACACAACTCCGAGACTATGTCTCATTATCAAAATATATTCATAACTCCGAGGAAATGCCTCATTCCAAAATATTTTCACTTAATTTTAGTTGATTGTTTTCATATTTGGAAAATTTCTTAAGAATTCTCTAGTTTTGTTTTTGCTCTTTCCCTTTAAAGCCAGGGAGTGCAACAAGATTCCTCGCCAAAGTGGAACAACTGTCATACAACCGACAGTTTAAGCGGTTAACGTAATCGACTAAACGGTTACAATTTTCATTGTGTTTTATTACTTTTAAAATGTCTAGTCGGGTGAAAACCTCATGGTAAGCCATGGACGCGTCAACTATTCATTATCACGACTTGTTATATTTGTGATTTTTGTTGGAGCATTATCATCCGTGGTGATTCACGAGATGCTTCAACTACTCATGTTTACATTTGTTTGTTCGTTATTTAGTTTGGTCGGTTAAAACGTCATGTAACGCTCACGGGCCGACAAAATCAATTGTATTGTTGATTCGTTAATTAAGCTGGGCCAATAAAATTCCATGGACAAGCTCATGGAAAGCCCAACTCACACATTTGTTTTGTTTTGGTATGCTAACAAGTTGGGAAAATAAAATTCCATGGAAGGCTCATGGGAAACCCAACACATCGAAGAACATTCTTTTATTCGTTTATTTGTTTATCTACTCGATTACATTTGAAACAACAACTTATGATTTGGTTTATTTACTCTATTTCAATTGAATCTAAATTTATTGATTTGATCTATTCACATACTCAAAAACATTTTAATTCCCATGATTGAGCAAATATCATTCACTCATTAAGACTCAGTTATCACAAGTTGATTGAAAAAGTTAATATTTTATCATTGAATTGGTTATTCCCACATCTATCTTATCACATTCACAACTTATCAAGAAAAAATAATATTTTATTTTGGTTTACTCATACGCATCTCATCATATTATCAAACTATCAAATAAATTAAAAATTATTATTATACCTTTTACTATTCAAATGGTATTCTCATACTCATGTTATCACATTTTCAACTATCAAACATATCTCAAATAACTTATCACCTTCATAAACTGTTAAACACATTTCAAGTTATCATCCTCAAAATTTTGATTGTTAACATCTTATTTTGTCATGATTTGATAAAACCCTTTCACATACTGTAATTCCTTGGAATGGATCTTTCAATGTGAAATCACACTAATTTGTGATTATGCGGAAACTAACACAAGGTGATTCGATATTATATAAACAAATACACTAAGAACACAACGAATATGCTTCAAAACACACATATATTAAACGCCAAGTGCTTAAGCACAACTTGTTACACCAACGCAACGATATATCTTTGTCTATCTTATGAACGACCAACCTATCATAAACCTAGATACATTGTCTATATAAGCACTACACATAAGCCCAAAACAAACCAAAAGCCCAACAAGATCCAAAAGATCTCGATTTACAATACAAACCCAATATCAAGTACAAATCACACTAATACTAGTCCAACAATCCCCCCTTAGTTTGTATCTTTAACGTCAATCGTGCTCAAGAATATTTGTGCCCGCTTCCTTGTAAGCACCAGCCCATAAACCTATTCTGATAATCGATCCCACCATTCTTGTATACTCTTTAGCAATAGGCTTGTACAGCGGTTCAACCATAATTTGAAAGTTGCTAAGAGTTTTAATATCTTTTTCACCAAACTTCAGTAAATCACATGGGTCGACAAATCAAAATTGTCCTTTTCGTAGACGGATAACAACCGTAGCCGTCTCACCGTCATACGTCCAGAACGTCATCTCATCTAAAGTCCCATCTTCTGGTAGACAAAAAAATGTGAATTGCCTTCTTAGTTTCCGGCCACATAACATTGACCATCGTCTTCCCCGTCATCGGATCTCGGACTCCTTTGGCTTTCTTTAAAAATGACTTTTAGTCATTGTTAGGGTTGTGAAAATGAGCATTAATAAGGTCACTGAGATCAACCCTCGTCCAGGAACCAAAATCCTTCATCTTCATGTAATATTCGGTATTCCCAGACCTCCTTTTCACCCACCACATGGCTTTATCAATATCAAACCCCCAAGACAAGACACCTGACCGGTCACCGTTCTTGTCAGAAAATCCCTTTTTGAATTCAGTGATGAATTTATCAGGGTGATCGGAAGACTCCACATTCTGGTTCGAATTCTTCATAATCATAATCTTATTTTGAAGTCTTTCACTTTGCTCGGCTATCTTTTGAGGGGCAGCAAAGTATTTTTCCAGTGTTTCAGAGGCGTCAATGTTTGAAGCAGAACGCGCACTGGAACTACCACCTTGACTTTCAGCAGGAGCCTTTGCAGCAACATCTTCACCACTTTTGAACACATCTCCAAATTTCTGAACAAGCTTTTGTTGGAGATCCAGGTATAAAGCAGTGAGGCCACCCATATTAGCTTGAAGTTCATTGATCTTAAAATATTTATCAAAGTTGCTTGCTTTCTTCAAGTTCTTGAATTCGTACATCCTTCACAACGGATTCCTGTTCAAGTTCAAAGACTCGTCATTGTAAGGAATGTACATCAACAGGTTCGGAATCAAGAGTGATCCCCTTGCCTTTATCTTGCAAAAACTTGTCTTGCATTACCAAAATCTGTGCAATCTTGTCAGTGGCGCTTGAACTTGATTGACCAATCGGGTTAGACGATCCTGATGGATCGTCTGTGAATTGAATATTAGCTTCGAACTCGAACTCGTGAGAAATGTCATCAAATATTTGATCTTGGGTTCAAGGCTCAACAGTGGACGGACTAGTATCAACTTGAGCTTCAATGGTTTCAGGCTCAGGTTCTTTGTGCTGACTAGTTGGTGTGGTTTCTGTACCCATCACACCCGGTCTCGGATCTTACTTTCTCCTTTCCCTTGGAATGAGATCGGTGGCTGGTTCTTCAGGAATATCTTCATCTTGTGTCGCAGTGACTGGTTGAGGAGGTTTCAATGCGGTCGATTGGAGCTGATCTTTAAACATCTCAAAGTCTTTCAACTGATCAGCAGTAGGTACATTCTATTCTTCTTGGTGTTCAGTCTTAATGTATTGTGATGGAGAACTATCTGACTCATCATCATCAAAAATATTCTCATATGAAGCAGTGAACCTCTGAGCAAATGTCACATGCTCATCAACAATCGAGGCACTAGCACTGGCAGGGGCAGCCTCAGTTTCAGCAAACCTTCAAAACTTGAAAAGTTTGTGAAGTCCTTTGTATACTACTTTCACCCCCTTTCATGATCGTTTCATCAACCCAAATGTGTTAGGACCCATAGCCTTTAAATCGAGCGTTACTACAGATTTGACAAGGTTATGGTAGTGTAAGTCTAATATCATCTGCAGAAACCTCGGGTGCATCTCAAACATCTCTTTCTTCTTTCCCTTGAGGTTGCTCATCATCTCATCGAACACAAACTTGGAGTAGTTATAATTCCAGTCCATGATCAGGGCAACCACAGCCGACATCTGATTTTGGATGATCTCGTCTGAACCCTTTTTTCTTCCTGAGACACACGCGAACAACGTGTGAATCAAGAACCTCCAGTAAGGATGAAAAAGTTTCTTGATGGCCGGAGGGTAGGATCCTTCATGTCCCATTCTTAAAGCAACTTCAGCAACGGCATCAGTGGGGTATTCTGTTGGATAGTCGAGTTGATCACCAAACAATAGAACTTCACGAATAATAGCCTCTGAAATGACAACAGACTTCCTTTGAATCTTTGAGTCAATTGTTACAGCTCCCCCAGCACCCCGTTGGTTAATGGAAGCGTTGTTCCAGAACTCTGTCATCATCTTTTTGCAAATAATAGGAGTTTCTCGTATAGCATGAGAAATCCTGCACGTGTTGAGCCCCACTATCATGGACTTGAATTCTTTGTGTACAAGAGGTGGATCATATTAGCATCTGACAATATTGTGAGTATCTACAAACTTCAATGGTGCTTGATCAGCCATGACTGCAATAAACAAATCAAGTTAATAATGTATTCACTTAATTGTACAATCACTCAGTATTATAAAGATAAATGATAATTTGGCTAAAGAACAGGGACCAAGAATGAAAATTTATATAATATTGGTCACTAATTGTAAATTAATGTCAATTTTAATATAAAATAATATGTTTTCGGTCCAAAATTGAGTTCTCTGTCCATAAACTTGGTTTTCGGTCCATGATCTGAGTTCTCTGTCCAGCAAAGTTCAAGATAAGTCCAATATCGCCGAGAACATGGGTTCTCTATCAACCAGAGTTAGTTCTCGGTCAAGATGTGACCGAGATCCCTTGATATCTCAGAGAATCTGAGGAGGTCTCTGTTTGACCAATGGTTTTCGGTCAAACAACCCTGAGAACCCTAGATCCCGAGATCTATGAGGATCTAGGCCCAGAAACTCTTAAATAGAACCATTGGGATACGTCTTGAAATAAGAGTCATCTTCCCTAAACCACCAAGAACTCCGTTGATGAGGAACCTGCAACCACTGAGTTTTATAATACAACCGAAGACACAATAATTAATTTTCAACATCACAATCATACATAGAAGTTTTTCATCACAATCAAGTGTCTTAGATAAAACAGCCACTTAATCCAACAATTCATATGAATTCCAAGTGATGTTTAACATTAACTCGAGAACCTCTGTCAAGGTTTCAAATATCTTTTAATATCAACGATTTGAAGAAACCAATATGGTTATGATGATAACGAAGGTGAAAAGGTTAAACTTAGGCTTTTCGGCTAGAGAGAAATTAGAAAATTTGAGATTTAAGTTGATGAAACAGTTGATGCAGATTTTCTGCCTTTTAAACTTCAAAACATTGAGTTAGGGCCGAAAATCCTGATGGGCCGAAAACGATTGATGAACATAGGGCAGTTCATCAAATTCAAACTACATTCATCCAAACTTTAATGGGCCACAAATACATAAGCTGAGAACAATTTTTCATACCCATACACGGGCTTGATCCATGGTTTTAAAATCGATCTCTTATTGCATTCGTTTCAACAAGAGTAATTAATAGGTAAAAATAAAATAAAAATAAATAATGTTAAAAAGTAAACAAAAATAGAAATAACGATACAAGAAAAATTTAATTACCCGGTCTTCTCGCAATTTTAGCAAATTTTTTGGATCATATTTCAGTTTTCATAAACACGCAACCTCTTGAGAAATGATCCGAACATGGAATCATATTGATTAAGATGCTTTCATAATGATTCATGTTTAGCATTTTTACGACATAGAGAAACAGGTTGATAGCAGGTCTAATTCACTTAGCATGATATTCATTGCATCCGTGATACAATTTTTGTTCAGTTAGGCATACATCTTAGATGGACATCACTTATGGACTTATGATGCCTCCTATCTCTTCTCAAAGCGTATTTGGATTTCCCTAGATCACCCCAATTTGACTCCAACCCCCTAGTGTTTGATCAAAATATTTTATTTAAACAAACAAACTTTTAAGCTTCAAGGTTGAACGTTGGACTTACAAGCCATCCGAACTTACAGGCCTTTCGTTAAGGGTGTTTAGTACTTATTTGAATGCCCCACCCTTGTAGTTCTAGTTTGACCCTTTAAGCTTTTTGAAAAACGGATTTTGATAACACAATAGTATATAATATTAAATATTATATATATATATATATATATATATATATATATATATATATATATATAGGGTTGGTATCATTTAAGAACTCTAAAAAAGTTAATAACTCTTAGGAACTCTAAACAATCAAACATTTTTTTAAATTTTTTTATATATTAACAATACTTAAGAGTAGTTTTATCAAATTTTATATAAAAAAATTGTATTACATATATTAATCACAAGTTTACATGTGTAAAATTTATGTACTAACAAATTTACATAGGTGTAAAACAAAACATAAATATGTATAAAAACTAATTTTTCAAAATTGTAATCGTAATTATAGATATAAAAAATGATAAAACAACACTCAAATAACATTAATATACCAAAAATTCTATAAAAACATTAGTTTTCAATGGGTCCTTCAAGTTCTTAAATAATTTAACAGTTCTGTAATGATACTCATCCTATATATATAACTTAGAAACATAATATTTTTGATGATCAAGACACTAATGGGCTCGCGTATGACTGGGTAATTACTTTTCTACCTATCATACGGAGAGATGTATCTGGAGACATGCACACATCTTCAAAATGACTCTCCACAGTAAGTTTAGTAGATTTAGTGTATATCACTTCAACTTTTACGCATCATGGAAAGCTACCATACAAATCAATGACTGTTCAAAAGCCTTTTTAGCTTAGTAACTTCACATGTTAGGCACACGTAAACAATTTATCTATCATTTTTCAAAGGTTGGATCAACTTTTCTTTTGAAAATCCTTTGAGTTCTATAAAGCTTTTAACTTAATAATCATATCACTTCCCAGAAGAGTTACAGAAGAGAATTTTTTTAAATTCAGTCGCCCCAGTCACTTTTGGTTTTAAAGTTAATGGCTATCTTGTATTTCTACAAGTAGATAGTAGGACCACACACATATGAAAATACATGTCCCTCGAACTTTGAGCAACCGATATAATTTTAAGCGAAGGAATTAAAACATAACACACCACAATCGCCCCAGTTGCTTTCAGTCTTTAGGTGAATGGCTATCCTGTATATATATATATATATATATATATATAAGTAGATGACAAGACCAAACATACACAATTATATGTCCTAACTTGAGCAACCGACGTAATTTTATGCGAAGGTGTAAAAGTTTAGTTAATTTTTTATAATAATAAAACACACACACACACACTCTAAAAGAATCTTTTAATCCCCCCCCCCCCCCCTAAATTTATGCAAAAATTTTAAAGAAAAAGGAAACATTTATGTACAAATTTAACCTCAAAAAGACTCAATCGTCGAAACGAAACATTTTAAGAAACCCCACAAGCACATTAAATCTGATTGTTCCGACTGGTTTTGTAAAAAAGTCCGCCACATTATTATCAGTGTGAAATTGCTCAGGATGAATCAATTTTCGGTCGTAACAGTCACGAATAAAATGAATTTTATGTCAATGTGCTTGTTTTTTGAATGCTGAACATGATTTTTAACAATAGCAATAGCAGCATCATTCTCACAAAAGATTGGGGTCTCAAGAAATTCCAAACCGTAATCCAGCAATTGATGTTGCATCGACATAACCTGTGAACAGCATGCTGACGCACCCACATACTCAGTCTCGGCAGTGGACGTAGACACCGTTTGTTGTTTCTTGCATTGCCATGAAATGAGTTGATCACCCAAGAATTGGCATCCAACAGACGTAGATTTCCTGTCAATATCATCTCCACCATAATTGCTATAAGCAAAAGTATATAAATCAAAATCTGAGGACCCAGCTTCGGTTGCCCTTTCAGATATCTAAAAATACATTTAACAACAATTAAATGAGAGATTTTAGGATTAGCCTGGAAACGGATGCATTGACAGACATCAAACAAGATGTCAAGGCGACTGGCGGTGAGATACATCAGAGATCCGATCATTGACAGATAAAAAGTTTGATTTACGGGATTCCCTTCAGGATCGGAAGAAAGGAGAGGTCTTTCAGCCATAAGATTTGCCGCGCTCTTAGAATCCTCAAATTCGAACTTTGCAAGAGTGTCTTCGATATATTTTCCTTGATGAAGCAAAATTCCCATAGAACTCTGACGAACTTGTAATCCCAAAAAGGTTGTCATCACCCCCCCCAACGAACTCATTTCAAATCTTTTCTTCATCACTTCTTCAAATTCAGAACATAGTGCTGAACTGGTAGACCCGAAGATGATGTCATCCACATTGATCTGAACAAGGATTAAATCTTTCCCAACAGTTTTAAGGAACATTGTCTGATCCATGGTTCCTCTCTTATAGCCATGCCCCAGTAGGTGAGCCGTCAAAGTTGCATACCACTCTCGGGCGCTTGGTGAAGACCATACATGGATTTATCTAACTTTTAAACATGAGTTGGATGCTTTAAATCAACAAACCCTGGTTGCTGATCCACATAAATCTCTTCCTTGACATCTCCATACAAAAACGTTGCCATGACATCCATCTGATAAACCGTGAATCCCATGTAGGAAGTATATGCCAGAAAAATCTGAATGGCCTCAAGTCAGCCACAGGAGCATACACTTCAGTGTATTCTAAGCCTTCAACTTGACAAAAACCACGAGCGACAAGCCGTGCTTTGTTTCAAACATCACACACGTATCATCTTGCTTGTTACGGAAAACCCATGTAGTATCTAACGCTTTCTTTCTGACTAGCAATTCAACCAATCTCCAAACCTTGAGTTTATCGAATTGATTCAGTTCTTCATGCATGGAATACACCCAGCTTGGTTCTTGTAGCGCCATTTAAATTGACTTAGGGTCAATCTGAGAAATGAAACAGGAAAATATTGATGTGTCCAGTCTGACTTCTGGTTGACACACCTATTTCCAAAGGACCTATGATATTGTCAATTGGATTGTCTTGTTGAATTCTTGTTGGAATTGAATGCTCTGTAACAGAGCTGGTGGGGGGCAAATTAGTTGGATCTTCATGAATTTCAGAGAGCGGATTCTTCCATCGATGTTGTCGTACTGTGTGAGTATGAAGTACTAGCAATTTATTCCTTTAATATGACATCTGGGAATAGTGTACTTCCAAAGATTTGACGAATCGCACTTTCCCCCTCAACTAATGGAGCATCGACTGTAAGTGCTGGTAAAGATACAGTTTCGGTAACATTTTCTTGTTGACTAGCTGAAAATGGTTGAGTGGTATCCAATGATTCTGAAGGATCAATACTCAGCACTAGAGACATATGAGAGTCAACGGGTAAGTCTACTTCTTTAACAGAATTTGAAGCACCGGCGATCGAAATTTCTGGATCGACAACTAGAAACATATTAAAAGGCTTAAAAAGTTTAGTGTAATCAAATAACCAGTCAGGACTGACACGAGCATTAGTCTCATTCTTTTCTAGCCAGCGCACGTCATAAGATTCCATTATCTGCTTCGTTGATTTTTTGTAAACCCTGTAGGTGGTATGATCAGCATATCCAACGAAATAACAGTCATCAGCTTTGGCCCCAAATTTCGGAGTCGTTTCAAGATTCAGCAGAGTACAAGGATACCCGAAAGCCCGAAAATGTGCAACCGTGGGCTTGTGACCGTAAACAATCTCATAAGGAGTCTTCATCTGAGATTTATTGATCACACTCGATTTTGGACATAACATGCCGTGTTAACAGCCTCTGCCCAGAAGAACAAAGCCATCTTTGAATCACACAACATAGTTATTGCCACCTCGATAAGAGTCTTGTTCCCTCTTTCAGCAACTCCATTTTGTTGCGGTGTTCGAGCTGAACTGTACTATTGAAGCACCCCCTTTTCGGCATAAAATAATTCAGTGTTGAGTTCTTGAATTCTGTGTCGTTGTCACAACGAATACCCTTCAGCTTTAAGTTGAGTTGATTCACCATGAGCACCACAAAGCGTTTTATCAATTCTGCAGTCTCACTCTTATTTGACAAGAAAAACACCAAAGTTAAGCGTGAGTAATCATCAGCAATAACTAGACAATAAGAGCTACGAGAAAGAATCAAAACGTGAACTGGACCGAATAAATCCATATGCAACAATTGAAAAACTGATGAAATGGTATTAATAAGTTTTGGCTTGTGAGATTTACGATTGTGTTTACCCAAAGCACATGCCACACATTTTTCAATAGTAAAAAAATCTTTGACAGGTAAACCTCGCACCAAGTCGTTTTTAGCAAGAGGATTTAGATTTTTAATGTTTTCATGACCAAGACAACGATGCCAAGGCATTGCATTATGTCCTGACACTTTTGAAAACAGACAGGTGATTTCATCAGGAACATTTTTGTTCATGTCGATTACATAAGCATTATCTTTTCTCTATGATCGAACCAGAACCCAAACTTCTGGTATGACGATACCAGGTTTTAATTCAAGCATTCTTTGATAGTAAAATGAGTTGAAAAACCTTTATTGCAAATATGCGAAACACTAAGCAGGCTGTGCTTCAACTCAAGACCAAAATTAACATTTTCAAATTTGAGCACACCATTACTTACAGTACCCTTTTGTGTAATCTTCCCCTTTTCTCCTCCCGCAAAGGAAACATACCCACCTCTAAAGATTTGAATGCCATGTAGTTGGGAGATGTCTCCTGTCATGTGCCTGGAATACCACTATCAACATACGAAGGTCTGATGATATTCCTCCATAGATGTTCCTGCACTATGTGCGAGATCAGCTAGTTTTTTATACCTAGTCCATAGTAACACCGGGAAAACCTGATTTATCCAAACTTGTCACAGGTTGACATGACATGTCTTCCCGATTATCTAAGATGGAACTTGATAGCTTGATTTCCGGAGATTTAGGCAACCATTCATATCTTGTTTTAAAAGTTTTGTCATTTGTATGAATGGATGACTTAATCTCTGGTTTGTGAATGGGAAACATAGATAGCTTTGACTTCTGACCTTGTTTTAGTACATAAACCGACTTAATTATTGGGACCGAAGCATGGTTTCTATCAAGTTTTCGAAATGTGTTAGGATTGATCTGATGAGAACTAGACCTGCTAGCCTTGTTTTTTTTTCCAATCAACGTCAGAGGGATTTGCCTTATTATACCTTGATTCCTTTTGAGGGGTATTTCGAGGCATATATATCTGATAATATCCATAATATGGGACATATGGATGGTGTGGACAGTTTCTAGCAATATGACCAGGAATACCACAATTAAAACATGTTTGACGTTTTATGTAGAATTCATTGTAGTCTACTCCTGGTCTGACCTGTTGTATGAGCTAATTTTTTTTACCTGACATTTACCACCTGACTTATTACTAGATTTATCACAATTTTTATCATTAGAACTTCCTTCTTTGACAAATTTAGGTGATGAGTATTTATGAGAACCCTTATTTTATCAAATTTATTCAAAAACACACCACCAAATTTCAAAGGTTTACAGGAATCAACCAAACAATTATCTTTGCTCTTACAGAATTCAAAGCAGGTAAATTTAAAGAAATATAAGAATTAATGTCTTTATTACTCAAAACAAGCAAATCATCATCCTCATCATTCCAATCCTCAACAATTACTTCATCTGCACGTGAAGTAAACATATTAGTATCATTCACCCATGAGGTTGATTCATTAGCTTTTATTGAACCAGAGGCGCTTTTGTTATTTTCTAGTTGATTTACCATACCGCATGGTTTTGACCTTTTCTTCCTGCTCCTTGGTGACAGGAAGACCAGTGTAGTTGTCGTTGTATGAAGGGAGCACGACACTGTACCCTATGCCCTCACCTGAGTTTTCTTTCCACCATAACAGATTTTCAATCGTGGAGTTAACAACAACACCGGAGCCATCGAATTTCTTAAAGTATAATTCAGCTCTTTCAAATTTATTAGTTAAATTTATGATTTCTAACTTAAAGGCTTCCAGTTCAGCAGTTAATTCAGCAATTTTCTGTTTGGCATCTAAGTGATGACGATATTTTATGCTAAAATCATATTGAAGTTTAGAGAAATCCCTTTTCTGTGCCTCAATTTTATCCTTGAAAGCTTTCTCAGTTTTCTTAAGAGTAAAATTTTCAGATCTTATTCCTTCCATTTCTCTAAGCAAGTTACTATTGTGGGATTTGTATAAGTCTACTTTATTAATACAAGCTTGATAACATAATTCAAAACTTACCTCGGATGAGTTGGAAGGAGTGAAGGCCATGAATGCAAATTGAAGTTCCATCACCTGTTCCTCAGCAACATTCTTGTAGGGCCCCGAACCCGGTGGCCCTACTTTAGCGTCGGATTTACTCATAAACACAGTTCTTACAAATCAGAGTTCATTAAAACTTTCGCGGAAACGTTTACTTGAAGCATTCGTTACAAAACATTCAATCTTTTCTTTGATATTATAAAACAAATCATTATATTTAAAACATCTTTTCTTCCATCTTAAGATGCCAGCCGTTCAATCCATGCCATGTGCCATCCTCATGCTAGTTCTTTGGTCTGATCCTTGAAAGCTTTCTCAGTTTTCTTAAGAGTAAAATTTTCAGATCTTATTCCTTCCATTTCTCTAAGCAAGTTACTATTGTGGGATTTGTATAAGTCTACTTTATTAATACAAGCTTGATAACATAATTCAAAACTTACCTCGGATGAGTTGGAAGGAGTGAAGGCCATGAATGCAAATTGAAGTTCCATCACCTGTTCCTCAGCAACATTCTTGTAGGGCCCCGAACCCAGTGGCCCTACTTTAGCGTCGGATTTACTCATAAACACAGTTCTTACAAATCAGAGTTCATTAAAACTTTCGCGGAAACGTTTACTTGAAGCATTCGTTACAAAACATTCAATCTCTTCTTTGATATTATAAAACAAATCATTATATTTAAAACATCTTTTCTTCCATCTTAAGATGCCAGCCGTTCAATCCATGCCATGTGCCATCCTCATGCTAGTTCTTTGGTCTGATCACCTGCGTGCATACTAAAAGTCAGCTACGCTGAGTGAGTTCTAGTTAATCATACACTATACAATACATACACATACATACATATCCGAAGATACATATCCATACTTAACTAGTTACCCTTCTGTTCTACATACATACTTACTACCATACATACATACATATCTACAATCACTAACCTCAGTCTACCGAGAGTACGTTCATAGTCCGCCGTCTATACCTGTACTCAAGGTCGTGAACACGTAAAAGGTCCGCAGTCCTTACCTATGTTCACCATTCATGGTACGTGCAAGGTCCGCGGTCCTTCCCTATACCATCCCACTTCCACAACACGTACAAGGTCCACAGTCCTTCCCTTTGTTGCAACCTAATTCATAGCACGTACGAGGTCCGCAGTCCTCCCCTATGCTACCACAGCACGTATAAGGTCCACAGTCCTTTCATGTGCTGACGCCTATCTACATTACGTATAAGGTCCGCAGTCCTTATCTACGTTGGCGTCTATCTCCTATAACACGTATAAGGCCCATCGTCCCTATCTACGCTTACATCTATCATCTACATCACGTATAAGGCTCGCAGTCCTTAACTACGCCATCACCTGCCAAGTCTATGTCCAACAGAAGTTAGAGGGATTTGCCATCCTAACTTACTATGTCGAACGTAGAACTCACATACCATTCGTGTACCTGTATACACATACTTCACATATACAATAATTACATTATAGCATAAGAACACTCTAGGCGTTCTTTACATCCTTCATTTAACAACCATACCCCTTGTCGTTACGTGCAATATCCGAAGATCGTTCACGCCCCGACAAGTATTCATTTGTAATGTTCATACATCTTCGATATATAATATTTGTACCTTTATTTTTAACCTGACAGTACGCGCAATATCCGAAGATCGTTCGCGTACCGACAAGCAATCATTCATATCCATCACATATATCACATATGGCATACACTTATCACTTAGGATAAATGTATTAACAACACATCGAGTATGCACACAGCCCCGAAAACATAACAAGGAATGGGGCTAGAAACTCACCTGAACTCTGCTTCTTCCTCTGATAGTTGTAAATCCCTTCTTTAACTGTGCTCGGCTGACTGTATAAGTTACACGTATCAATACTCGCCTGATCTAATCTGGTGGCCTAGTATTAGCTTACTTTTACTTATCGTTTTAATCTATTCTCTAATCGAACTTTACTTTAGGCGAAGTTAAACCTTAGGCGAACTTAGCTTTAGGCGAAGTTAAACCTTAGGCAAACTTAGCTTTAGGCGAAGTTGTCATCAGGCGAACTTGGCTTTAGGCGAAGTTGTCATCAGGCGAACTTGGCTTTAGGCGAAGTTGTCGTCAGGCGAACTTGGCTTTAGGCGAAGTTGTCATCAGGCGAACTTAGCTTGCAGGCGAAGTTGTCATCAGGCGAACTTAGCTTGCAGGCGAAGTTCATCAGGCGAACTTAGCTTGCAGGTGAAGTTGTCGTCTGCAGCTACTGTTCGTTCTTAAATCCCTTAATCACCTTCGTTTCTTAACCAAATAACTCGATTTAGGTACCCACGGGATCGTCTGACCAGCGCCTACAAACCCCAACCATCAAATCGACCTAACATCGATGTTTAAAGGGTGCGATTTAGGCATATAGGTTACGGGTTCTTTTTATCAATCGATTAACCCATTAAATCATAACCATTTTCAGTAAGATTAGCTTTGTTGGATTCGTTTTTACCATACAAACTCAGATCTATCATTTCTCAAATCAACCCGAACCTACACGAACGATTTCTAACTATAAACGTACCTTGAACGAGTCGAACTACGAACACGGTTAAGCCTTGATGTTGTTTTGGTCCGTCACAACGTTCCAGCACCGACAAGCTCGGGTTTTCGCCTTCGGATCTTGGTTCGGGTCGTGTGTGTTTTGGGTGTGTGTGTATGGAATATGTGAGAATGAGGATTAAATGGTGGTTAATGGTATTTATATTTAGGGATCATGGACTTAAGCCCATGGACTCTCCTTCCTTCTTTCATAACCCAAGTCCATAACCCATATCCATTACCCAACACTAGCCCGACCCATACCAACTCCTACTCTATTTATTTATTTCCCGATAACCCGAGTAAACTTTCCCTCTATTATTAAGTAATACAATTAATATCATTTTGGAAATTTCGGGATGTTACAATTCTCTTCTTCAGTAACCTCGATTTGGGCAAAATTTGCAGTCTGATTATTGATGTTGAGAGCAGCCATCTAATCATTCCAAGAGAATTGCTGAGCTACCAAACCTCGCTCACCTTCACCCGTACCTGCTACATTTTCTCTTCTAGCATTTCCCACTAGGACCAGTGCCCTTTCTCTGTTTCCTTCCTTAGCTGGGTTAGTACACTCACGAGCAAAATGACCCGGCTCGTGGCAGTTGTAGCACCTTAGAGTATCTTTGTTGAATCCCACCTTTTGATTAGCTGGCACATTCCAGTTATTTCTGCCTGTTCTCTTTGTAAATTTCTTCGCACGAAAAACTGCCATGGCAATTTTCCAAGAGATAACCATTTCCTCCACATCATCAGGATGGATTTGATCTAACTCAGCAACTACAACTGGTTGAACTAGATCTACAGCAAGAAAGGAGTTGTAGCAATTCATGATCCTGCCATTAGGGCGATGTTTTCTTGAGTCTCCTTTGAGATAGAAGGAATATAATTTGGAGACTGGCTGGAAGATGCAACAGATGGCTGGGACATTGCAGCTGAAGCAGTTTGTTAAGCAGGTTGAGGAAAGAACACATGAGTTGGTTGTGGTGGTGCCTATGAGAATTGACCCTGAGCAAATTTAAACATAGAAATATTATTTTGGGACTACGGAGTGTACTGCCCTTGAGAAGATTTAAACATTGAGAAGTTGTCTTGCACGATGTGGGCATTGTAAGAAGCAACACTGTAGCCGGCTGCATTGTAGGAGTTTGCATGATTAATAGCACGCTGCTTGCCATCCGTGTCACAAGCTTTGATGATTTCCATGACTTCTAACAGAGTTAACCTGTTTAGATCCTTCGTCTTCTTAATCGCTGCAACATTCATATCCCAGCTATGTGACAGGGAATTGACTAGTTTATTGTTTGTCTCAGCAGCGGTCAGATTCATATTTGCAGATCTCATCTCAGTCACTAAAGATATAAATCTCTGTAGTTGTGTTTCCAATGACTCTCCCAGAACATGATTGAACATATTGAACTTCTGTCATAAGAGATCTTGACGGCTTCTCCTTCATTGACGAAGAGATTACCCGAAATCAAACTCTGCAGCCACAAAAACATTCACAATAACATAATACTTGAATCTATGATATCACCACCGAGCCTAGAATATGTCAATAGGCTTTGATACCAATTGTAAGTCCTTGGAACGGATCTTTCAATGTGATATCACACTAACTTATGATTATGCGGAAACTAACACATGGTGATTCAAGATTATATAAACAAACACACTAAGAACACAACAAATATGCTTCAAAACACACGTATATTAAACGTTAAGTGCTTAAGCAAAACTTGTTACACCAACACACCGATATATCTTTCTCTATCTTGTGAATGGCCTACCTATCATAAACCTAGATACATTGTTTATATAGGCACTACACATAAGCCCAAAATAACCCAAAGCCCACCGAGGTCCAAGAGATCTCGGTTTACAATACAAGCCCAATATCAAGTACAAACCACACTAATACTAGCCCAACACATATCAAATTATCTCAATGATTATATCATTTTAATTCTAACTTATCCTTAAGTTGTGAACAAACACTAGCACAACTTATCTCGATTTCACCTTTTTTCCTCAATAACTCATATGAAATTTATACAACTTATTAATCTTCTGATGAAATCTCAACTTACTTAATCATAGAGACAGTTAAATAAGCGAAAGGACAATTAAAGAGCCATCACGTTACCCGATGGATCTTTACACAAATCGATACTTGGGCGGCTTCGTGATGCGCGATGGCTTAACCCATAGAATCATCGCGTTACTCGGTGACCCTATTAAGGAACCGGGTACACGTGCCCAACCACGTGTCAACACGTGGCACTTTTTGACAGGACACTTGTCAACAAGTGGCATTATCGCAGAAATTGCGGCGTCACGATACGCGAAAACCAGCAATGAACTTCATCGCGTACTGCGATGGGGTGCAAAGCATGCCTGTAAATAGGAGGCTACGGGATTAAACTCCATTCATCCCAAAACACCTTCATATCACACACATAGCTTAGGGAAACGTGCCCGATTGCTACGACGAACCAACTTTCCATCTTCGAAGTGCGCCAATCGAAGTACCAAACGTGTTATCAATCATCTAAGCGTGTTTATAGCAAGATCCTACCCGTAAATTTTCACTCTTTTCTTGTTATTAGTATTCCGAATACTCGCATTAAGGTAGGAATTATGTTTAAGTTATTCAAGTTATAGCTTAGACATTCGACGAGGCTATGGCCTTTAAGCTTGAAAATTTTTTTAAACATTCATAAAGGTTTTCATGAACGTTACTTCTTAACAAAGTAATATTAACAAAGTTATATTTTGATGAGCATGTAGTAACTGTAAGGGGGATCACTAGTAGTGAGTTTCTTGCCAAAGGAAAGTAATTTGTATAAATCCCAATCAACTGCGGGATCTGTTTACTTACATGGAGAAACTAACCAACGTGTTAGAACCTATTAAGCCAAAGCATGATATATCAAACGTCACATTAAAACAAGTATTTTCATTCAAATGCAAAGTTGAAAACTTTATCAAGGTTAAGCTCAAGGGCAATAGCTTAATCAAGAAACACCATCCAAATATTTAAAAACCTATTTATGTGTAGGTTAACATCATTCTCATTCACATTCAAGAAGGTTTTCAAATGCACATCGACAGTACAGGTGAATACGTTAACAAAGTTATATTTTTAAACATTCCTAACATCATTCTCATTCACATTCAAGAAGGTTTTCACTCTTTTCTTGTTATTAGTATTCTGAATACTCGCATTAAGGTAGGAATTATGTTTAAGTTATTCAAGTTATAGCTTAGACATTCGACGAGGCTATGGCCTTTAACCTTGAAAATAATTTTAAACCTTCATAAAGGTTTTCATGAATGTTACTTCTTAACAAAGTAATATAACAAAGTTATATTTTGACGATCATGTAGTAACTGTAAGGGGGATCACTAGTAGTGAGTTTCTTGCCAAAGGAAAGTAATTTGTATAAATCCCAATCAACCGCGGGATCTGTTTACTTACATGGAGAAACTCACTAACGTGTTAGAACCTATTAAGCCAAAGCATGATATATCAAACGTCACATTAAAACAAGTATTTTTATTCAAATACAAAGTTGAAAACTTTATCAAGGTTAAGCTCAAGGGCAATAGCTTAATCAAGAAACACCATCCAAATATTTAAAAACCTATTTATGTATAGGTTAACATCATTCTCATTCACATTCAAGAAGGTTTTCAAACGCATATCGACAGTACAGGTGAATACGTTAAACCTTTTTCAGTCAAAAGCATATTTATACTCTTAAAGATAAACGGATTGTTTATCTTCAAAAAAGTCTGTTAAAGCAAGGATTTGAGTCAACATGAAGATAGAAGATTGCGTTACAAGATGGCTCAGTTTTGATGATGAAATCCTTGTAATATAACAAACAAATATTTTGTAACCAAATACTCGGCCGAGTAAATTTTCATTGTAAATTAATATTTTAATAAACCTAAAGTCTTCCGCTAAAATTAACCAATAAACTATGATATATTTATAAAAAAGGTACCAACTTGTGGTCACACTTCTAGGCCTTAATTCTGGGTGTGACACAATGTGTTTAAGGCAGTAGGAGGCTTTGATAAAGCTTTCAGAAATGTTAGAAGCTATTCTCAATCATCCCTAAGTTCTGTTTAAGCTTGGAGGGAAGGTAGGTTCATTTAAGCTATTCTTTATATGACCTCTAAAATATTATAATACAAAATAGAAAATAAAAGCAACTCAGACCGATTACACATGTGTTTGGATCCAAATATAATTGACAAAGCAAGCATTCAAACAAGTCAACCATAACCCGCAACTCTGATATATTTATAAAACATGTACCAACTATTGGTCACACTCTTAAGACCTAAGTCGAAGTATGACACCCGACACTAAAATACGACAACTTTTGGCTATCTTTTTGTTTGGGATAAAAAACCTTATGTCATTACTTAAGAAATTATAATTGAAAAAAATAGAGTAAAGTGTCATTTTCGTCCTTGTGGTTTAACAAATAATGCGAATTTAGTCCAAAAAAGTTATTTTTTACATATGGACCCTCCACGTTTACCGGTTCTTGCCAATTACATCCAAATCACTAACCCCGTTAAATTTGATCGTTAAGTTTGGGGTAAACATGTCATTTCACTCTTTCTTTGTTATAATACTTATTTCTAGTGAACTGCGGTTTTCGTCCCTCTGGTTTGTCCAAATTTGCAGTTTTAGTCCAGTAGTTTCAAATTTGCAATTTTCATCCATATGGTTTCATTTCACTTGCAATTAAACCCAAATTCTCTAATCACGTTAAGTCTAGTCGTTAAAGCCGATCAGTGTGCCCTTCACGTGAGGGGCAGTTTTGTTCCTTCTTTTTTCCTTTTTCCCCAAATACACCTCAGCCCCTCACGTGAGGGGGCTTGCGAATTAGGGCTGAGGTTTATTTGGGTAGAAAAACAACAAAACTGGTCGTTACGTGAGAATCACGGAAATTGGATTAACGACCAGACTTAACAAGGTTAATAAATTCAGGTTTAATTGCAAGTGAAATGAAACTACAAGGATAGAAATTGCAAACTTGAAACTAGTGGACTAAAACCGCAGATTTGGACAAACCAAAAGGACGAAAACCGCAATTCACTGAAATAAGTATTATAATAAAGAAATAATGAAAAAAAACATGTTTACCCCTGACTTAACGATAAAATTTAACGGAGTTAGTGATTTGGATGTAACTGGCAAGAACTGGGAAACGTGGAGGGTCCATATGCAAAAAATAAACTTTTTGGACTAAATTCGCATTATTTGTCAAACCACAAGGACGAAAATGACACTTTACTCAAAAAAATATTTGAACCTGAGAATATTACCTTTCTTCGTATCCTCGAAAATGTAGAGCCACGAATGGGCTAATACCCACTCCTCATCACTTGACCTACATTCAATTGCTTTTTCTTTGGGCTCCTTCTCTGGTTGCTTTTTTCGGTGTTTTCTTTTCAGTTTGCAAGGTTACGTTTGTTAGACTAGTATGGGTGTCAGTTGTGTTTCAGGAACAATTGTTCGTTGTATTGTGTTTGTGGAACCGTAACGGGTGTCAAAATTGTAGGATCCATGTGCCCCAATAGTCCAAAAGGCATCATATAAATATGTGGGTATTAATATATGATACTTTGAGAGGCACACGCTAAGCAACACTATCCAACATATGATTAATGTGACTAAACAGTAATCGCGTCAAGATTAGTTTATATGCATTTTTTATTTGGTGAAATAAAAAATAGAACTTTTCGTTTTACCTGTAAAAATAGACTAAAAAAATTCAATTTTTATGTAAAAACACATTTTTCATAATCTTTTTAGAGCTTATTGCATATAAACACATGTAGAAGTGTTTTTCGAAAAAAAAAAAAAAACCTTTTTTTAATATTCAGTTTAAAAACGTACACATTTTTTTTTACAAAATTCGTTTTTCTATTGGAATGTCTTCGACATTTATTTATAAGCAAAAGTCTTGAAAAGTTTACGCTAAAACTAATTTTTTACATGTGAAATCAAGCTTTATATTATTCTTTTACATGTAAAATGAAGCGTTCCCCACTTTTTTGAGTTCCCTCTTGAACATGCCATATATATATATATATATATATATATATATATATATATATATATATATATATAGAGAGAGAGAGAGAGAGAGAGAAAGCAATGTTATAATAAGAAGTAGATTTTTCATAAGAAGTGTATGAAGTGTGTTTTCATCATTATATCTAATAAAACACACCGTACAATAAACACGCTTTCCATATCCACCGTCAGATAAATCTAACGCACTAGATTACTTTCTTACACATTTTAGACACACTTCACTTCTTATTATAACCCAACCTTATATATATATATATATATATATATATGTTGGGAAAGATCAAGAGAGAACTAGAAAATTAATAATAAAGTATTTTGAATTTAATTAAAAAAAATTAAAATTTTTTTCTTTCATCATTCTTATATGTTGTTATTCACCACCACAAAAAAATATAAAAACTAAAAGAATTTAAATAAAAAACTCGTTGTGATGCATATATGCAATACATCGGCTTTTTTATACTAAATATGTGCAATAGTGTATATATTGATACTTGAAATAATGTTAAATATCACATATATAGTTATTTGTATTGTATATTTGCAATTGTGTTATATTATATACAAAAATAAAATAAAAATTCGATATAATGCAAATGTGCATTAGTGTTGTATTACACATATAAGGTAGTGTGTTTTGCGTACAATTATTAGTGTTGTATTTGCATTTATTCAATAGTGTGTATTGTATAATGCATTTGTGTCGTATTATATGCAATAAAACACTATTGTATATATAAAATACACATTATTTCATATAAGCACTACATCGACCGGTTTTTTAGGAGCAATATCAACTTGTTAGAAGGAGGAAACAAAAAGAATTCAAAAAAGTTAAAAATAATTCTTTAGTAGTTCTCTAGTTCTCTCTATATCTCACCCATATAATATATATATATATATATATATATATATATATATATATGATTGATTTCTTTTGAGAACCACTTTGAGTTTTAAAAACTCGAAAAAGCTCAACGTAACAATTTTTTTGTTTGAATTGTTTTTACACGTGTAATATGTAAGTGTAAGTAACGTAAAAAAATTACAGTATTTTTTTACACACCAAATCGACTTTTTACAAATGTGTAGTTAATATTTAAACTTGTGTAATCATCAAAAATCTTTATTCTCTCTCCTAGTTCATTTTTAATTAAATTCAATCTCAACCAAATATTCTATACTCAGTTAAATGTGTGGTGCATATTAAGTTCTTAAAGTTTTAACAACTCATCAAGTTCTCAAAATATATGTCCCATATATATATATATATATATATATATGGGAGGGTTATTTTGAGAACCTTGATGAGTTGTAAGAACTTTAAGAACTCCATATGGACCACACATTTAATTAAATGAGTATAATATATGGCTGAGAATAAATCTAAATAAAAAATAAATCAGGAGAGAGAATAAGTATTTTTGACGATTACACAAGTTTAAATGTTAGTTACACATGTGTAATAAGTTGATTCGGTGTGTAAAAAATACCGTAATTTTTTTACGTTAATTACACTTATGTATTGCATGTGTATAAAAAAAATTCGAAAAAAAAAATTGTTACGTTGAGTTCGTTCGAGTTCTTAAATCAAATTGGTTCTATATATATATATATATATATATATATATATATATATATATATATGATCAAGATCATGAGAGAACTTTTTTAAAATTAAGAGCTATGAGAACCATTTTGGACCATAAAAACCCTAAAAATAAAAAAAATCATAAAATCAAAAAAACACAAAAATCAAAAAAGTAAAAAAAACCAAAATTTTTATTTTATCATCCCTGTTTCATAAAAAAAACTCGGTTTAGCTAAATTATATACACATATGTATAATATATACATATATGTACATTTACATGTTTTTTTGTACACATGTGTATAATTTAAGATAAATGATATTGTACATATGTGTATATTACGTAACTAAAGATTATATAAAATTATACAAATGTGTATAATACGACGTTTTTTTTTTATTTTTTTAATGAAACGGAATGACATATAAGAATTTTGGTTTTTTTACTTTTTTAAAATTTTTATTATTTTTTGTTTTATGATTTTTTTAAATATTTTTTTAAATGTGTTTTTAGTGGTCTAAAATGGTTCTCAAAGTTCTCAATTTGCAAAGGGTTCTCTTAGGATCCTTACCCTATATATATATATAACCAATCAATTGAGTATTAATCTAATTAGTAATTAATTAAGTTGGATTAATTGGACCATCGTACTTAAAGTTAGAATATAACTATATAAATTTGTCCTAGTTGAGATTGCTAGTTAGACTATGTGTTGTCGTTGAAGCCCAACTTGAATTCATTCCCTAATATTACATCATTTGACGCTGACTGGGTACTGAATAAAGCGCATGTTGAAGCTACCTGAGTTTTTCGTGGTTCAGGTGAGCAGGGGCTTCTACAAGTTTCTTCTTATTTATTTATTTTATTTTATATTCTTGGTTTTGAAAATATAAAATAATTATATAAATTTAATAAAATGTTATAATACAAGATAAAAATTATATACACTAATTTTTCTTTTTAAAATAAAACCCAAACTTATATAAACTATGGCCATCGGAGATCTCCAAATTTGGAGAATGTAGTAACCTAAATACAAGAAAATCGTCGTTTTAAAAAAAATAAAAAAACCACATTCAAACTAGTTTTATAAACCCAAAGAATACAAATTATAATAAACATAATATATAAAAAAATAAAACAAAAATAAAAACTAATAGCCCATAACCAACTTTGTCCAATATAAGCCTTCCAAAAGAAAAAGCCAAACCCAACAAAAATTAGGTCATCTCCTCCTCTTCTCTTCTTCTCTTATTCACCAAAAATTACAGCCACTAACCAAAAATTAGGTCCCCCCCCCTTTTAACTTCTCACCAACTGGTGGCGGATTCTTGAACATCCTGTATGGATGGGTCGAAACCCGAAAATTATGATCTTTAAAATTATTTCCTGTTTTCAAGTTTTAGGTCAACAATCTGGTTCAAGTCGGGTCAAACAATAACATATTTATTTATTATTTTTTTGCTTTGGTGTTAAAACACACAAAATGTCTTGTTTCTTTAGTGTTTATAATTTCTATTATATAAACAATTTTTCACGTTTTCTTCTTATTAAATTATTTAATTTCATATTGAGATGTAATGCCACGACATAAGTCCGTACAGAAACACCTCGAAACAAATATCAAATGGAAAAAGCGTCTATTCTATCATTAACACCTTAAATAGGTAAATTTGTTGTAATATACAAGTATATTTGTAAAATGATAATAATATGCACTTGTGTATGTAAAAATTACAATGCGTCCCCTTGGCCATAGGCTCTGGTTCCGCCACTAGAAAGAAAGAATACGAAGATGGTGTTTTGGTGGTGGTAAACGGTGGCTCAGGTAGAAAGGGGACGATGTTAGTTTGTAATTGATCCGACCCATTTTTTATCCGATCCATTTTGTGTCTGCCGCCCTAGCAAAAATATTCTGGATCCGTGTCTATATAGTTTAATGGTTACACCGCCACACACACGTTCTAAATATAAACTTAAGAAGGCTATAAATAGATGTCAGGCATATCGTAAAACCAACGCAACGCAAAGCACGGGTCACGTCTAGTAGTATGGGTTATTTAGAGAAAGTTTAGACCTTTCTTTCTCCACAAAGCGATTAAAGTTTGTAATATTATATTAAAATAATTCCAAGAGTTGGTAGAATATATGGTTCTAATTGGACGGAAATAAAATCATGAATCGTAATCATATGGATTTGATTTTAAACAAAAACGGGTCGTCAATATGCGGGGTCACATGCGAATCATATTTTGAGTGACTTTTAAATAAAGGACATTCCATGCATTTGATATACATAACTAGTTTCCATTTTTTGCGTGTCTTGGCGGTGCATTAGGCCATGTGTGGTGAATAGAGTATATGTTGTTTCTAT
This sequence comes from Bidens hawaiensis, assembly GCF_021521415.1. Classification (NCBI taxonomy): domain Eukaryota; kingdom Viridiplantae; phylum Streptophyta; class Magnoliopsida; order Asterales; family Asteraceae; genus Bidens; species Bidens hawaiensis. The sequence goes on from NW_027495843.1 coordinate 169,777, forward strand.
GGGGACGTTAGGTGCCTTGTGACGTCACGTCATCATATGGATTTTATGGCTAAAATGAGTGTAGTACATGGAGCCATTCCAATCATTTCCTCATTATTATTTTATTTTTTTTATTTAAAATAATACAAATAACATTTTTTGAAATTAAAGAAATTAGAAAAAAATACATTAAAACTAAAACAAATACATTAAAAGAAAACATCACTAGTACAAAAACCAAACACGAAATGGTTGAATGGATTCATAGTGGTAGAGAGTGGAAGGTTTTTGTTTTAATTTTGATAAAAAATGAAAGAATGAGGAGATGCGTTTTAAAAAAAATGGTATGTTTGATATATATGGATGATGATGATGATGATGATGATGATGATGACATTTAATGAAAAAGTTTTTTTTATATATATTTTGGTTTTTTAAATCTAGTCGTTAACAACGGCTATATGTTGACCAAAAGAGAGGAGCTCGGCGCTGTGTGGGAAGCCCCCACCCCCTCCATAGCGTCCCGGGGGCGGTATTCCCTGCGTTATAGGGCGCCTTGGTTGGGGATGACGCCCCACTACAGGTGGTCTTATTGCACGTTTGGTTGCTAGCGGCGGTCTATTAATGTGTATTCGGATTTCAGTTGCTAAGGTTAAGTTTGTTACGATACCAGAACTAAATTAAGAAAAATAATCTATTAACGAATAAAATAGTAATGACACTAGTATAGCTCATAATAAAAAAAAAGTTAACTTTTGAGAAAAGAAAATACACTACTATCCACAATTTGTTTTTTGAAAAAAAAAATGAACAATATTATTTAAGAAAATACACAGTGCAGCATGAAACAATTTGATTAAATTAGTAGACGTTCAAAAAAGTATTAACACTCGTATACGATGAAAACAATAATAGAACTCGTATAATTTATGATAAAAAAATTAATATGTTGAAAAAAAAAGCAAATATGGCACTAACACAAAAAGAATAAATTACAAGTAACATATTTTAAAAAGAAAATACCGTACCTGGACTAAAAACAAATATAATTAGTTAGTTAATGTTCGAAACAACATTAACGCTTAGCTTAGAATTAACAATAAAAAAACAATAAATAAATAAATAAATAACTGATGATGTGGCATAGGATGGCCTGCCACGTGGCTTAATGGTAAATCCGCGCTGCCACAGACAATGATTTTTTTTAAAAATGACTAGGTAGCAAAACTTTGTTTGTGTTGCGACGAAACACAATTTAACGAATTAGGTTGGTATCATTCAAAGTTCATAACGACAATGGAAATAAATCCAAAAAATAAATATGTGAGCGCCTAAAACTGTATCGTCACACATACTGCTTATGATCAAAGCGAAACGAATCCGGTTGATATCGGTTAACCAGATTACTGTATTGACAATAAACCCAAAAATTAAATTAGTAAATGCCCAGAATTCAGTCGGGTATAATTAGGTCGGTAAAACCCGACGAGTCAAAGCGAATTCGTCGGTTTTGGTTAGATTTCATATGTACTGCAACTAAAAAAAAACCCGTATAGCTTATGATACAAAAATAACATAATTAAAACAATATTTATTCGTTCAATGTAACATGTTGTGAATGTGAGTTGACACGTATTCAGTTGGTTTCGAATACAATTTTTTATGATACCGAAACTAAAACAAAAAAAAATCATATACTTCAAAAAAATTCATTAAAATAATCAAAAAAATTGTTATGTGACGCCGGCCATCAAGCGATCTAAATACAGAATATCAAAACCGGTCGCGTTGCGTACGTGTGGTGACGCGAATGTAGTCAAATCTTTGATGGTTGTCATATTAACACTAACAAACCATCATATATAATAAAGAGTTTAGAATACAACAGGTCAGTCGTCATAATTTCTTGGCTATTAGAATTAGGGAAAATTTCCAAAATAGGTATTTATGATTAGGTTTTTCAGGTTTTAGGTGTCATTTTCAACATATTCTCAAAATAGGTATTATAAACTAGTCGTCACGAGTAGTTTGTATAACCAATTAAAACTTGTCACGTGTCTATAAACTAACCGTAACGACCTGTTTCACTAATAATCAACTCGTAAAGATTAAATAAGTTTAAACCCTCGTAATCAGCGCCACACGAATAAATAAGATATTCTTTAGTCGCGACGAGCAGATTATAAAACCTTAAGAGTCGCGAGTATTTTATCAAACTAACCACGACGATGAGTTTGATTACCAAATGCATCTAGCTGGTTTGTTTTACAAAACACTAACCGGAATGGTTAGTTTGTTTGATCAACTAGTCTTTATGAGTAGATACAGGTCAACGACTACTTTATATCCATTATACGAGTATTTTGTTGGTAACTAACTCGTCTCGATAAGTTTATCTGGTAAACATTACGCTTACGAGTAGTTCATTTGTAGTTAACTCATCATGACTAGTTTACCTTGTTTATATTCCCAATACGAATATTTTATTGTTAATCAACTCGTTCTGATAAGTTACCAGATTTACATTAACCATACGAGTAATTTATTGGTAGTTAACTCGTCTTGTCTATCTTGCTATAAACTAGTCGTGACTAGAGGTGCACAAATCGGGTTTTTTTAAATACCCGGGTTCGGGTATGGAACCGGGTTCGGGTATTGAGAAAACCATAGTAACGAGTTTTTTCGGGTTTTTTACGGAGGTTATTTCGGGTATAAATTGGATTTTTTAAAAGCTTGCACTTTTTAGGGGTACTTTTAAGGTATTTTTCGGGTATACATCGGGCATTTGAAATACTTAAAAAATATCCCAAAAAAGTGCAAACTTTTAAAAAATCCAATTTATACCCGAAATAAACCTCGGAAAAAAATCCGAAAAAACTCGTTACTATGGTTTTCTCAATACCCGAACCCGGTTCCATACCCGAACCCGGGTATTTAAAAAACTCGATTTGTGCACCCCTAGTCACGACTAGTTTATAGCAAGATATAGACAAGACGAGTTAACTACCAATAAATTACTCGTATGGTTAATGTAAATCTGGTAACTTATCAGAACGAGTTGATTAACAATAAAATACTCGTATTGAGAATAAGGTAAACTAGTCATGACGAGTTAACTACAAATGAACTACTCGTAAGCGTAATGTTTACCAGATAAACTTATCGAGACGAGTTAGTTACCAACAAAATACTCGTATAATGGATATAAAGTAGTCGTTGACCTGTATCTACTCGTAAAGATTAGTTGACCAAACAAACAAACCATTCCGGTTAGTGTTTTGTAAAACAAACCAGCTAGATGCATTTGGTAATCAAACTCATCGTCGTGGTTAGTTTGATAAAATACTCGCGACTTTTAAGGTTTTATAATCTGCTCGTCGCGACTAAAGAATATCTTATTTACTCGTGTGGCGCTTATTACGAGGGTTTAAACTTATTTAATCTTTACGAGTAGATAATTAGTGAAACAGGTCGTTACGGTTAGTTTATAGACACGTGGCAAGTTTTAATTGGTTATACAAACTACTCGTGAATAATCATAAACTACTCGTCACGACTAGTTTATAATACCTATTTTGGGAATATGTTGAAAATGACACCTAAAACATGAAAAACCTAATCATAAATACCTATTTTAGGAATTTTCCCTTAGAATTAAATTGAGAAACATAATACATTGAGAAGCTTATGGTGTTATGTACTTATCACTTATGGTTGCTTGTTGTTGTTAGAGAATATTGTAGAAGAACATATTATTAGAGTTTTAGTATAATAGTGTTACCATAATTAGGAGATTGTATTTGATTATGTTTCCTTGTATTTATCAAATTGTACTCCTGATCAATAATACATTACACCTTACGGGGTTTTCATTGTTCTACATGGTATTAGAGCCTTAGGGTTCTGGCCTGTTTCTTTTTCTTCTTCTTGTTCTTGTCCTGCCCCGGGGACGTTTGTACATACATAATATATTACTTTCTGGTTGGTGTTCTATCTCAGATTTATACGCCTACGGGCCATAGTAACCGACACCGATGCCGCCGGTTTTCTTCCCATTCAATTCCAAGTCACAAATTGCTTCGGCAACCAGCGATTTCTTTTATTTTCACTATTTTTATTTTGCTTTCTCTATTTTTCTTTTGTTTTGATCAAGATATAAGTGGCCTACGGGAAACAATTTTTAAATAATCTATTGATCTTTAGCTTTCTTTTTCTTTGTATATCTAGTTTTTTTTTCCATTCACTTAGATTCTTTTCCTTCGTAATTTTCTAGCCATTTTTTTCCATAATTAATTTCATTAAAAAAAGTAGTTTTTATTTATTATTATGTTGCCGTTGTGGTGTAAAGTCGTTGCTTCGGCCGACTCAGTTTTAGCTCCTGCAGTTGCAGTCGAAGCTCAAATCATCATGCCTATCCGCCGCCTGACTACGGTCAAGACGCTGCCGATCTTCTTAGATCCTACAACCGATCTAAGCTCCTGTTCTAACGTGACAATCGGTCGTATATCTTCACAAGCTTTGCGCTCCAGTCTGAGCGTCCGATTTCTTACCGCTCTGACTGCGGGGGAATGTTAGAGAATATTGTAGAGGAACATATTATTAGAGTTTTAGTATAATAGTGTTACCATAATTAGGAGATTGTATTTGATTATGTTTCATTGTATTTATCAAATTGTACTCCTATATATAGTTGATCAATAATACATTATACCTTACGGGGTTTTCATTATTCTACAGTTGTTGGGCTATATACTTGACTGATGTCTGATGGGCTGCTGATGAGGATGTTGGACTGTTTGCTACTGACTTAGGGTGTTAGTAATAGGCTGATCTAATATGGGTATTTGTGAATGTTGCACAGTGCTGCTAATTAATTGTTGATGAGCTTCGAAAGGATTCATAATGAAATATCTAAAAAATGAAGGGACTCATTGTAACTTTATAAGCAATCCACATATTAAGTTCATATAAAGGCCGAAGACACCGAGACTCCGAGAGAAAAGAAAGATTTTTTTTAACGGCCAATCCAACTATATTATATATTTATATAAACAAACCATCGTTACAAGCAGGATGCTAATAACAACACTACAACCACCACCCAATATAACCAGCAAGTATGCCTAGTACAGGTGACACACTACAACCACCACCCAATATAACCAGCAAGTATGCCTAGTACAATTGACATACACTACCCAGCCAATTAGCCACCCAATTATAACACAAAATCAAAACACTGTCACTTCTCCAATATTAGACCCGCGCTCTTCCCTCAGTTTTTACCTACAAGCTAAACGCACTGAACTCCCCAACCACATTACATAGATTAGCCACTTGTCCTTCAAATACTAACGCATTCACGCCAAAGACACCAAAGCGTGGAGAGAAAAGAAAGATGAATGTGTATTTCTTAGTCTATATCAAAACCTTGCTAACTTCACTTCACTTTACCATACTTATTGGTTATAGTCGATTCTTCAGCATCTTCTATACTTGTATATCGTTTTCAAGGTTTAGATTTTTCCTGTTATCATTTGATTATGGGGAATATTTGGTCTTTTTGTTGTTATATATCGATATGGTTTTATTAAGAGTTGAAAGTAGTTAATGTTATTAAAAAGTTTTTTTTTCTCACATTTTATATGTATTGTAACTCATATTATATGAAAATTCCAGTGCTTAAAGACTTAAAGTTAAAGATTATAATAGTAGTGCAAGCGAATTAATAAATATTTATCACTAGAAATATGTTTTCATTAATTCAGAATTCAAGGTATTCAAATTTTGAAAGGAGGCACTTACCTTGTCAGTTTAGTATGGTCATTGTGTGAGCGGTCGATGTTCAATGTTGTTGCAGTTGTGGCCGGTTTTCCAGATGATGATGTGGATGAATATAGGTAAGGAAAACATTACGGGCGTTTGAATGTGGTTTTAGAAAGTTACTAGACGGATGCCCGCGCGATGCTGCGGGAAACCAAAATCCTAGTAATCATGTAACAATTACGGGTGTTCAAAGTTCGTTTGAAATCTTGAAAACGTTTAAAACCAATCGTCACTTTTGATTAGCTGGTTTCTGAATGTTCAAAACCATAGAAAACAGTTCGGTTTACGGTTTATACCAAAAATAGGCCATATAAAACCGGATCGGACTGTAAACTTATTATTGAAACTCAATGCGTTAACCAAACCATTAGTAACGATTCTGTTTAAATTTTCGACGCTTTAGTTTTCGTTTTCAATGAAAAAAAATCAAACCACCGGTTTAGCTCACTATTTAACTTAGAAACCGCTAAAACTGAATTGTGAACGCCTATATGTAACATGTTAATTTTTTTAATTGAAAAAAACTATAACAATACCATACCCAAATTAAAGACAATAAAATGCTCATTTTTATGGTGTAATTTTAAAAAAATGTATTAACGTATGAAAAAGTTACGGCCATTGGAAAATCGTTGTGGGAAGTTGGTTACAATTAAAATAAAAAAAAGAATACATAGGAAAGATGAATGTTCAAAGTTGTAATAATTTTTTAAATTTACAAAAGTTGAGTAAAGATGAGGGGCAATGTTGTAACTTTTTCATGTATATTTTCTAATGGACAAGTTTGTCCCTATCTTACATGCTATAGAAGGTGTATCTTAAGCTTTACAAGTTGTGAATTACTTAAAATGTTGGTGTCTTAATTTGCTCATGTTTCATGCATTATATATAGTACTAGACGGGTGCCCGCGCGATGCAGTGGGTGTTTGAACATGTTTATCGCGTGCAATATAAATGTTTATGGTTCGGTTAAAACCTTGAAATCGTTTAAATCGGTCATTGGTTTGACTTATTTTTTCTTTTTCTTTTTTACTTTCGGTTTGTTGGTCGGTTTTAAAAGTTTCAAAATGTAGTGAACGGTTGGTTCGCGGTTTATATCGGCAACCGGCCATATGAAACCAAAAAAGACTGTAAATTAACCTAATTGCAATATGATTTCTTTTGTAATCTTTGTTGTTATTATTTCACGTCCTAGATCTTCCATTAATATTTTACCATTTATGTGGCTAAAATTATCATTTTTATTTATGATCATCTCAAGTATCATATTATGTTGGTTTTTAGTTAAAATTGATGGTACATTTAAATTATTAATTATTTTAAACTTTAAAATGTGAAACCAAACTAGAACCAGGCCGTTAGTAACGATTCGGTTTCAACTTTCAATGGTTGAGTTTGGTTTTGGACGACAAAAAATCAGTATTAAAGGTTGGACTCACAAGTTTAACTTAAAAACCATCAAAACCGACACTGAACACCCTTACGTAACATATTAATTTATTTAAAATGAAAAAGAAATTACAACAATATCATATCCAAATTAAAGAGAATAAAATGCTCGTTTTTATGGTGCAATTTGTTTATAAAAATATTAACGTATGAAAAGGCTCTAGTCGTTTAAAAATCATGGGTGAGAAGTTAGTTTACAAGTTAAATTAAAAACATAATATGGTTAAAGATGAGGGATC